>NC_057796.1:70293695-70593695 GCF_018294505.1 Triticum aestivum
AAAATTTCGCCGGCGCCCGATGGCTGCGGTGGTCGCCGGCGTTGAACCACGGCGAGGCAGGGAGATTGGAGGGTACCAAGAGGTTCAGTGTGTTCTTCCGCGTCGGTGGGTGGTGGACTTGGTCATCGGAGAGCACCACGTCGACGGCGACACTTTCTCCGGCGGACGGTGGCTCGGGCGATGGTGGAGAACTCCGGTGGGTGCTGCAAACTCCAAATTGAAGCGCGGGTCAGCAGAGTGGATGCACTAGAAGGCTACTGGCAAGAGCTGAGGGGTAGGGGTGCACGCACGGGAGCGAATCGAGCTGGGTCCCGTGGCGGGTCGAGGCGGCCGGAGTGGGGAAGAAGGCTCTCTCGGGGCTCTCCCAGTGGCTTGGCGTGGTATTGGTGGAGTGCAGAGGTGGTGTGGGTTCGAGCTCGAGCTCGGGGCCTCTATTTATAGGCGATCCGAGGGGGTGGCCGTGAACGGGATCGCTCCGGCGAGCAATTACGGCGAGGCAGAGGATGGGCATGGGGTTTAGGGGGCTAGGCACCATCAGGGAAGATCACTGGTGCCGTTCCACCGCTAAACCTCGGTCGGGCAAGGCGTAATGCGCCGATCCTCGACGGGGCGGCCGTACGGGCACGGCGGCGGCAGAGAGCGCGCTCCGCGCCTAGCAGTTCACGACGACGGATGGCAGCGCGCACGGGTGAGTGGGTGGCCACGCGGCGGCCTCCGATGGCTTGGGCGGCGCTGGACGGCGCCGTCCATGCTGCGCCTCTCTCCGGCAGCCGCAAAGCCGGTGCTGCCGTCGCTCACGGGTGGCGCACCTCCTCCTGCTCGTCGCTGACGCCTGCAAGCCTCCAGGAGATCGTGCGGCCTAGGGATAAGAAGGAGATCGAGAACGGACTCTGAAGAAAACGACAGCAGTTCCTGAAACTGTTAACTGAATTTTCTGAACATGACAGCAACAGTGCCCTTCAAGTGCTCGACGAAATGATTTGGCATGAAGAAATTTTTTTCTGGAGCTGGGACTTGGTGAGGTGACCTCTCAATGCACCCAGAGGCTGCCTGAATTTTCTCAGATTTTTAGGAGAAGAATTCAAATGAATTTCATCAAATTTGGCAAATAAGGTCCAAACTTGCAGCAAGCATAATTTGAAATATTTGAACTGGAGACCAGTGGATCTTCATGGATCTTGGTTGACGGCTCAAAGGACTAGCTAGGGAAATTGGTTTGGAGGCAAAATTCAAAGTAGAAAGGGTAGCTCCTTTGAAAACCTCCAAGGATCAAACTAGAAGGCAGAAATTATTTTTGATAAGAATTAAATGGAAACAAATACATGGAGAGGTTCAACTTGCTGGATTTGAAGCATAACTTGACACAAAGATGGGGAATGACTTTTGAGAGGGGATTTCCACTCATGTCATGGCAAGAGGAGATTTTGAAAAGGGGAGAAGATCACTCCAAATGCCATAGGGCTATTTAAAAGATTTTTCCAAAAGAAATCTCCCAAGTGAAAAGCATTTGGTTTTGAGTCCACATAAGAAGGAAAAACCTCCAAGACCAAAATCAAGTCTTGGGTGAATCCAAAACAAAACACTTGGCATAAAAGAAATTTTTTGAGAGGGAGAGTTCTCCAGAAAATTTTAAATAACATCCCTTAAATCAAATAAAATTCTGAAAAAGCCAACCAAATTTTTTGGGTGTCACAGAGCTTTCATATATTTATAGCTCTAGTGCATTCGTTGCGTGGAAATCCCTACTCCTTGCATTAACATCAATCCATGAGCATCTCCATAGCTCATTGATTAGCCTCGTTGATGTGAGACTTTCTCCTTTTTTGTCTTCTCCACATAACCCCCATCATTATATTCTATTCCACCCATAGTGCTATATCCATGGCTCACGCTCATGTATTGTGTGAAGGTTAAAAAAGTTTGAGATTACTAAAGTATGAAACAATTGCTTGGCTTGTCATCGGGGTTGTGCATGATGAGAGCATTCTTGTGTGACAAAAATGGAGCATGACTAAACTATATGATTTTGTAGGGATGAACTTTCTTTGGCCATGTTATTTTGAGAGGACATAATTGCTTAGTTAGTATGCTTGAAGTATTATTATTTTTATGTCAATATTTAACTTTTATCTTGAATCTTTCGGATCTGAATATTCATAACACAACTAAGAAGAATTACATTGAAATTATGCTAAGTAGCATTCCACATAAAAAATTCTGTTTTTATCATTTACCTACTCGAGGACGAGCAGGAATTAAGCTTGGGGATGCTTGATACGTCTCCAACGTATCTATAATTTTGGACATTATTGGGCTTTATTATACACTTTTATATTATTTTTGGGACTAACCTATTAACCGGAGGCCCAGCCCAGAATTGCTGTTTTTGCCTATTTCAGAGTTTCGCAGAAAAAGAATATCAAACGGAGTCCAAATGGAATGAAACCTTCGGGAACGTGATTTTCGGAACGAACATGATCCAAAGGGCTTGGACCCTACGTCAAGACATCATCCAGGAGGGCATGAGGTAGGGGGGCGCGCCTACCCCCTGGGCGCGCCCTCCACCCTCGTGGGCCCCCTGTTGCTCCACCGACGTACTCCTTCCTCCTATATATACCTACGTACCCCCAAACTACCAGATACGGAGCCAAAAACCCAATTCCACCGCCGCAACCTTCTGTACCCGTGAGATCCCATCTTGGGGCCTGTTCCGGAGCTCCATCGGAGGGGGCATCGATCATGGAGGGCTTCTACATCAACACCATAGCCTCTCTGATGATGTGTGAGTAGTTTACCTCTGACCTTCGGGTCCATAGTTATTAGCTAGATGGCTTCTTCTCTCTTTTTGGATCTCAATACAATGTTCTCCCCCTCTCTCGTGGAGATCTATTCGATGTAATCTTCTTTTGTGGTGTGTTTGTTGAGACCGATGAATTGTGGGCTTCTGATCAAGTTTATCTATGAACAATATTTGAATCTTCTCTGAATTCTTTTATGTATGATTGGTTATCTTTGCAAGTCTCTTCGAATTATCAGTTTGGTTTGGCATACTAGATTGATGTTTCTTGCAATGGGAGAAGTGCTTAGCTTTGGGTTCAATCTTGCGGTGTCCTTTCCCAGTGATAGTAGGGGCAGCAAGGCACGTATTGTATTGTTGCCATCGAGGATAACAAGATGAGGTTTATATCGTATTGCATGAGTTTATCCCTCTACATCATGTGATCTTGCTTAAGGCGTTACTCTATTCTTATGAACTTAATACTCTAGATGCATGCTGGATAGTGGTCGATGTGTGGAGTACTAGTAGTAGATGCAGGCAGGAGTCGGTCTACTTGTCTCGGACGTGATGCCTATATACATGATCATACCTAGATATTCTCATAACTATGCTCAATTCTGTCAATTGCTCAACAGTAATTTGTTCACCCACCGTAAATACTTATGCTCTTGAGAGAAGCCACTAGTGAAACCTATGGCCCCTGGGTCTATTTTCCATCATATTAATCTCCCGACAACAAGCTATTTCTGGCGCCGTTTTTATTTTAATTTCTTTACTTTGCATCTTTATCATAAAAATACCAAAAATATTATCTTATCATATCTATCAGATCTCACTCTCGTAAGTGACCGTGTAGGGATTGACAACCCCTCGCGTTGGTTGCGAGGATTTATTTGTTTATGTAGGTGCGAGGGACTCGTGCGTGGCCTCCTACTGGATTGATACCTTGGTTCTCAAAAACTGAGGGAAATACTTATGCTACTTTGCTGCATCACCCTTTCCTCTTCAAGGGAAAACCAACGCAGTGCTCAAGAGGTAGCAATGATCAAGTTTATCTATGAACAATATTTGAATCTTCTCTGAATTCTTTTTTGTATGATTGGTTATCTTTGCAAGTCTCTTCGAATTATCAGTTTGGTTTGGCCTATTAGATTGATCTTTCTTGCAATGGGAGAAGTGCTTAGCTTTGGGTTCAATCTTGCGGTGTCCTTTCCCAGTGACAGCAGGGGCAACAAGGCACGTATTGTATTGTTGCCATCGAGGATAACAAGATGGGGTTTATATCATATTGCATGAGTTTATCCCTCTACATCATGTCACCTTACTTAAAGCATTACTCTGTTCTTGTGAACTTAATACTCTAGATGCATGCTGGATAGCGGTCGATGTGTGGAGTAATAGTAGTAGATGCAGGCAGGAGTCGGTCTACTTGACACAAACGTGATGCCTATATACATGATCATACCTAGATATTCTCATAACTATGCTCAATTCTATCAATTGCTCAACAGTAATTTGTTCACCCACCGTAATACTTATGCTCTTGAGAGAAGCCACTAGTGAAACCTATGGCCCCCGGGTCTATTTTCCTTCATTAATCTTCCAACACTTAGCTATTTTTATTGCCTTTTATTTTACTTTGCATCTTTATTATCAGATCTCACTTTCGTAAGTGACCGTGAAGGGATTGACAACCCGTTTATTGCGTTGGTTGTGAGGTTTTTATTTCTTTGTGTAGGTTTGAGGGACTTGAGCGTGGCCTCCTATTGGATTGATACCTTGGTTCTCAAAAACTGAGGGAAATACTTACGCTACTTTACTGCATCACCCTTTCCTCTTCAAGGGAAAACCAACGCAGTGCTCAAGAGGTAGCACTGAGTCAGTGTAGAGGCCGCCCGTCGCCACGCAGGTGCCTGCCCAACTGGTTGAGCTAGCAGCTGCTTGGGGACGGCGGTGGAGTCTTGGCTGGTGCGGGCCTGGCAGTGGCCCCGCCGATGCCCTCGGTAAGGGTCTTGCCGGGGGCCCAGCAAGGGTCTTGCCGTGGCGTTGCAGTCATCCCCGGCAAGGCGCTTGCCGGGGGTCTTGTGGATTTCCTCGGCCAGGATCCCGCCGAGGGTCACCGTCTTCTGGTCCTCATCTGATCTCGCATGTTTATTATCTTGACGAAGATCTGCATGCCACCAGAGGCGCCTCCCGAGCCTTGGTTCCAATGTAATTGGTGGTGTTGGGATCCATGGGCTCAAGGGTGGCTTGCTCCGCTGACATCGTGCAGGTTGCCCCGGCAAGGCTCTTGCCGGGACTGCGGAGGCTGCCTCGGCAAGGATCTTGCCGAGGGAGCCTATCTCGCTCTCTTGCTCTCCTGTGTTTCTGGTCTTGGCGTTGCCTTGGTTGTCTTGTGCTTTGGCATCTCTCCAGCTTCCCTCCTCTTCCCTGCTAAGTGTGGCCGCGGCGCGTGGCTCTGACTGCCCGTGCACAAGTAAAGGGGTCAAAAGGAGAGCCCCTACTTTTGTACACCGACATTTGGCAAGGGAGTACAATTTTGATCTAGGAGTAGATCACAGGACAACGGTCAAAATTATCCTTAGAGGACTAAGGAAATATTTCTCGATTATGGAGGTGATAAAGAGTTCGTCGTAACGACTTACGTTGATGCAAGCTTCGACACCGATCTGGATGACTCTAAGTCACAACCCGGATACATATTTAAAGTGGGAGCAATTAGCTAAAGTAGCTCCGTGCACAGCATTATAGACATAGAAATTTGCAAAATACATACGGATCTGAATTTGGCAGACCCATTGACTAAACTTCTCTCACAAGCAAAACATGATCACACCTTAGTACTCTTTGGGTGTTAATCAGATGGCGATGTGAACTAGATTACTGACTCTAGTAAACCCTTTGAGTGTTTGTCACACGGCGATGTGAACTATGGGTGTTAATCACATGGTGATGTGAACTACTGGTGTTAAATCACATGGCGATGTGAACTAGATTATTGACTCTAGTGCAAGTGGGAGACTGAAGGAAATATGCCCTAGAGGCAATAATAAAGTTATTATTTATTTCCTTATTTCATGATAAATGTTTATTATTCATGCTAGAATTGTATTAACAGGAAACTTAGTACATGTGTGAATACATAGACAAACAAAGTGTCCCTAGTATGCCTCTACTTGACTAGCTCGTTAATCAAAGATGGTTAAGTTTCCTAGCCATAGACATGTGTAGTCATTTGATGAACGGGATCACATCATTAGAGAATGATGTGATGGACAAGACCCATTCATTAGCTTAGCATTATGATCGTTTCAGTTTCATTGCTACTGCTTTCTCCATGACTTGTACATGTTCGTATGACTATGAGATTATGCAACTCCCGAATACCGGAGGAATACTTAGTGTGCTACCAAACGTCACAACTTAACTGGGTGATTATAAAGGTGCTCTACAGGTGTCTCCGATGGTACTTGTTGAGTTGGCATAGATTGAGATTAGGATTTTTCACTCCGATTGTCAGAGAGGTATCTCTGGGCCCTCTCGGTAATGCACATCACTATAAGCCTTGCAAGCAATGTGACTAATGAGTTAGTTGCGGGATAATGCATTACGGAACGAGTAAAGAGACTTGCCGGTAACGAGATTGAACTAGGTATTGAGATACCGATGATCGAATCTCGGGCAAGTAACATACCGATGACAAAGGGAACAACGTATATTGTTATGCGGTTTGACCGATAAAGATCTTCGTAGAATATGTGGGAGCCAATATGAAGATCCAGGTTCCGCTATTGGTTATTGACCGGAGACGTGTCTAGGTCATGTCTACATAGTTCTCGAACTCGTAGGGTCCGCACGCTTAACGTTCGGTGACAATCAGTATTATGAGTTATGTGTTTTGATGTACCGAAGGTAGTTCGGAGTCTCGGATGTGATCACGGACATGACGAGGAGTCTCAAAATGGTTGAGACATAAAGATTGATATATTGGATGACTATATTCAGACACCGGATGAGTTCCGGGGGTCACCGGATAATTATCGGAGTGCCGGGGGGTTATCGGAACCCCCGGCGGAACTAATGAGCCTACATGGGCCTTGTCTGTGAGAGAGGAGGAGGCCTAGGGCTGCCCCCCTTGAGGAGTCCGAATTGGACAAGGAGGGGGGGGGGGGTGGAGCCCCCTCTTTCCCTCCCTCTCTCCCTCTCCTTCCTTCCCCCTTCCTCCTCCTAGTTGGACTAGGAAAGGGGGAGTCCTACTCCTACTAGGAGGAGGACTCCTCCCCTCGTTGGCGCACCATAGGGCCGGTCGGCCTCCCCCTTGCTCCTTTATATACGGGGGCAGGGGGCACCCCAGGACATACAAGTTGACATTGTTTAGCCATGTGCGGTGCCCCCTCCACAGATTTCCACCTCGGTCATATCGTTGTAGTGCTTAGGCGAAGCCCTGCGTCGGTAACTTCATCAACACCGTCATCATGCCGTCGTGCTGATGAAACTCTCCCTCGACACTCAGCTGGATCAAGAGTTCATGGGACATCATCGAGCTGAACGTGTGCAGATCGAGGAGGTATCGTACTTTCAGTACTAGGATCGGTTGGATCGTGAAGACGTTCGACTACATCAACCACGTCACTTGACGCTTCCGCTCACGGTCTACGAGGGTATGTGGACTACACTCTCCCGCCTCGTTGCTATGCATCACATAGATCTTGCGTGATCGTAGGAATTTTTTTGAAATTACTGCGTTCCCCAACAAGAGTCAGGTACTGCAGAGCGCCCACGATAGAGCGATAGAACGAACCGTTCGGAGCGGGGGAGCCCTCAAGGGCGGAAAGCTTCACCTTCGTATCAACAGGAGTGGCGACAGGCTTGCAATTGAGCATGCAGGCACGCTCAAGAAGCTCATGAGCGTACTTCTGTTGATGAAGGAAGAAGCCATCAGGCCGCCGAATGACCTCGATGCCGAGGAAGTAGTGAAGTGGACCCAAGTCCTTCAAGGCGAACTTAGTACTGAGACGAGCAATGAGCCGTCCGAGAAGCTCAGCCGAGGAGGTCGTGAAGATGATGCCATCGACATAGAGAAGTAGGTATGCAGTCGCATGGCCGTGATGATACACAAACAGGTAAGCATCAGAGCAAGTAGCTCAGAAGCCCATCTATTCTAGAAAGGCGGCGATGCGCTCGTACCACGCCCTCGGCGCCTGCTTCAACCCATATAGTGAACGGGAGAGCAGGCACACGTGATCAGAATGAGCGGCGTCAATGAATCCAGTGGGTTGCTGGCAGTAGACTTGCGTGTTGGAGACGTCCAACTGATGCACCGACCATGCACGGGACATCGACATTGCAAGTTGGGGGACAGTGCGAATCATGCCCGGTTTGACGACCGGGGCGAACATGTCGGTGAAGTCCACTCTGTCGTGCTGCCGGAAACTGCGTACCACCCAACAGGCTTTGTACTGCTCAAGGGTACCATCGGAGCGCATCTTGTGACGAAAGACCATTTCTCGATAATGATGTTAGCGTTGCTGGGACGCGGAACTCCTCCTGCATGGTGGCAAGCCAGTTGGGGTCATGAAGTGCAGCCCGAGCTGAGGTGGGAACCGGTGATGGCGAGGAAGTCGATGCCGTGCACTGATACTGCTCAGTTGGGTATCAAGTGCTCGGACGAAGGGCGCCAGTGCACGACCGAGTCGCGATGCCGACCTACGGGGCCAGCGTCGTAGCGGCCGGGGTGGACGAACTCGAGTCTAGCGGGGCAGCCGAGGTCGGAGACAAGGCAGTCGATCCCGAGGAGGCTGAACTCGAAGCCGCAAGTGTCGGGGTCGAGGCGGCTGAGTCGACCATGGTGTCCGCAGCCACACATGAGTGTGTGGAGGACGCACCAGAGCCGGACTAGGCAGGGCCGGTCAGAGGCAGCCACGGGCCTGAGGATGCACCAGCGTCGGACGCGGCGGCATTGGCCAGTGGCAGTCACAGCCGCCCTCCACGGGAGTGGAGCGGCGACAAGGAGAGGGACTTAATTTTGGCTTGTGGCGCTCACTCTCTTTTTGGTGGCTTACTCTCTCACTATTCTTTCCATGATGCGTGGATGCTTGCTTGTCGATGATCACTTGACTTGGCAACATGGGTTGCAACACATACTCCTTTCCCTTCATCTTGAAGCTATAGTGATTGGCCATTGTGGATGATGCCGCAGTCTAATTGCCAAGGTCGTCGAAGTAGAAGGTGGCAAACGGACACGGGAACCACATCACACTCCAATGTGTCTTCGTATGCTCCGATTTTGAAGGAGACTTGAACGGTTTGCTCCACTTGAATGGTGTCGGAGCCACTAAGCCATTGGACCTTGTGGGGACAAGGATGCTTCATCTTGACCAATTGTAACTTGGAACATAGCTCTTTGCTTGCCTAATTGTGGCAACTTCCTCTGTCAATACCTTCACGAAACGTCCATTGATGTTTGCTTTGGTGTGGAAGATGTGGCAACATTGGTCCTTGTCTTGTTGGTGTTGAAGTGTCAAGACCTTGGAGACAACAAGAGTAGGACTCGAATCATTGTCACAAAAGACTTGGTCATCTTCCTCTTCATTCACTTGCCGGTGCATGGCCACGTGCTCAAGTGCTTCCATTTCTTCCTTGCTCATGGAGTCATAGGTGCCGTCGTCATTGGCGATCGTGGTGCCCCGAGTGGGGCACTCAAATGTCTTGTGGCCCCGGCCTTGACATGTAAAGCATTTGATGGAACTCGTCTTGATGGTCTCATTCGTTGGAGTAGATGATGATGAAGCTCTCAGCTTAAGGTTGCTTGTAGTACGAGGACAACTCGAAGATGTCAAAGTTTCCTTGTAACTTGACTTGCCGCCGTTTCTTGGTGTTGGTTTTGTGAAGATAGAAGGCGTTGTAGTCGTTGAAGCTTGATTGTATGAACCGTAGGTCTTGGAACAGTACTTGGCGTACTTGTAGTCATCTTCCACTTGTCGTTCCACCTTGGTAGCTTGGTGCACTAGCTCGAGGAGGTTCGAGTATGGTTGAAAATCCGCAATCTTCTTGATTTGATGGTTGAGTCCATTCAAAAATCGTGCCATAGTTTGCTCCTCATCTTCCGTGACATTGGCTCGTATCATTGCAATCTCCATTTCCTTGTAGTACTCTTCAACGGACCTGGTGCCTTGCTTGAGTAGTTGCAACTTCTTGAATAGGTCATGGCTATAGTACGTGGGTACTGATACGTCTCCACCGTATCTATAATTTTTTATTGTTCCATGCTATTATATTATCTATTTTGGATGTTTTATATGCATTATTATTCTATTTTATATTATTTTTGGGACTAACTTATTAACCTAGGGCCCAGTGCCAGTTTCTGTTTTTTCCTTGTTTTTGAGTTTCACGGAAAAGGAATACCAAACGGAGTCCAAACGGAATAAAACTTCACGATGATTTTTCTTGGACCCGAAGACACTGATACATCTCTAACGTATCTATAATTTTTGATTGTTCCATGCTATTATATTATCAATCTTGGATGTTTTATAATCATTTTATAGTCATTTAATATCTTTTTTGGTACTAACCTATTGACATAGTGCCAAGTGCCAGTTGCTATTTTTTGCATGTTTTTTACATCGCAGGAAATCAATATCAGACGGAGTCCAAATGCAACGAAACTTTATGGAGATTTTTTATGAACCAGAAGACACGTAATGGGCCCTGGTTGCGTCTGGGGGTGCTCCGAGGAGAGCACAACCCACCAGGGCGCGCCAGGAGGCCCAGGCGCGCCCTGGTGGGTTGTGCCCACCTCGGGTGCCCCCGGACCGCCTCTTTGCTCTATAAATACCCCAATATTCCATAAACCCTAGGGAAGTCGACGAAATATTGATCCAGCCGCCGCAGAGTCCAGAACCACTAGATCCAATCTAGACACCATCTCGGATGGGGTTCACCACCTCCATTGGTGCGTCTCCGATGATGCGTGAGTAGTTCTTTGTAGACCTTCGGGTCCGTAGTTAGTAGCTAGATGGCTTCCTCTCTCTCGCTGAATTCTCAATCAATGGTCTCTTGGAGATCCATATGATGTAACTCTTTTGCGGTGTGTTTGTTGGGATCTAATGAACTTTGATTTTATGATCAGTTATATCTTTTTATATCCATGAAAGTATTTGAGTTTCTTTGATCTCTTTTATGCATGATTGCTTATAGCCTCGTATTTCTTCTCCGATATTTGGGTTTTGTTTGGCAACTTGATCTATTTATCTTGCAATGGGAAGAGGTGCTTTGTAGTGGGTTCGATCTTACGGTGCTTGATCCCAGTGACAGAAGGGGAACCGACACGTATGTATCATTGCTACTAAGGATAAAACAATGGGGTCTATCTCTACATAGATAGATCTTGTCTACATCATGTCATCGCTCGTATTGCATTACTCCGTTTTTCCATGAACTTAATACACTAGATGCATGCTGGATAGTGGTCGATGTGTGGAGTAATAGTAGTAGATGCAGGCAGGAGTCGGTTTACTAATCTTGGACGTGATGCCTATATAATGATCATTGCATGGATATCTTCATGATTATTTGAAGTTCTATCAATTGCCCAACAGTAATTTGTTTACCCACCTTTTGCTATTTTTCTCGAGAGAAGCCCCTAGTGAAACCTACGGCCCCCGAGTCTCTTTCTCATATATTTGCCTTTGTGATCTACTTTTCCTTTACATTTATTTTCAGATCTATTAAACTAAAAATACAGAAATACCTTGCTGCATTTATTCTTATTTATTTTGTTTAGCATTCGATCTATCAATCTACTATAATTTCCTCATGTCCGTTTGCCCATCTTGGGGCGTCGCTGCCCGAAAGGGATTGACAACCCCTTTTACACGTCGGGTTGCGAGGATTTGTTATCTGTGTGCAGGGGCTATTTACATTGTGTTGCTTGGTTCTCCTACTGGTTCGATAACCTTGGTTTCTTCACTGAGGGAAATACCTACCGTCGCTATGCTGCATCATCCCTTCCTTTTTGGGAAAATACCGACGTAGTCCTAGCCGACATCAAAAGGAATTTCTGGTGCCGTTGCCGGGGACGATCTTCAACATATACCAGGTTCCTAATCACAAATCTCATCTCCTCGCAATTTACATTATTTGCCATTTGCCTCTCATTTTCCTCTCCCCCACTTCACATAATTTGCCGTTTTATTCGCCCCCATTTTCGTTCGCTGTTTTCTTGCCGGATCTGTTTTTGAGTGCGATCTTGTTGTGTAGTCATCATGACTCAAGAGAACACCAAGTTATGTGATTTCTCGAATACCAACAACAATGATTTTATTGGCACTCCGATTGCTCCTCCCGCCACTAGTACGGAGTCTTGTGATATTAATACTGCTTTGCTGAATCTTGTTATGAAAGATCAATTTTCCGGTACTCCTGATGAGGATGCCGTCTCCTATCTTAATACCTTCGTGGAATTAAGCGATATGCAAGAGAAAAAAGATGTGGACAATGATGTGGTGAAGATGAAATTATTTCCGTTTTCTTTACGTGATTCTGCAAAAATTTGGTTATCTTCTTTGCCTCGCAATAGTATCGATTCTTGGAATAAGTGCAAAGATGCTTTTATCACGAAGTATTTTCCGCCCGCAAAATTTATTTCCCTTAGAACCCAGATCATGAATTTCAAGCAACTTGAACATGAGCATGTTGCACAATCTTGGAAAAGGATGAAAATGATGCTAAGGAATTGCCCAACTCATGTGTTAAATCTTTGGATAATAATACAAAAATTTTATGCGGGTTTGAATTTTGTTTCTCGTAATCTATTAGATTTCGCCGCGGGTGGTACTTTTATGGAAATTACTTTGGGTGAATCCACCAAATTGCTTGATAATATCATGGCAAATTATTCACAATGGCATACCGAAAGGGCTTCTACTAGTAAAAAAGTTAATTCGGTTGAAGAAATTTCTTCTTTGAGTGAAAAAGTTGATGTTCTTATGAAATTGGTTGCTTGTAAAACTGCTCCTATTGATTTTAATGATATGCCTTTGTCTACTTTGATTGAGCAAAATAGTGATGCCATAGATGTGAATTTTATCTCTCAAAATAATTTCAATAACAATTCTTATAGAGGTCATTTTAATCCTGGGCCTTTTCCTATTAATTCCTCTAATAATTATGGTAATTCCTATGGAAATCAATCTTACAATAATAATAGGAACACCTCTGATCTTGAGAATAATATTAAAGAATTTATCAATACGCAAAAAGTTTTCAACACTACCATGGAAGAAAAGCTGAATAAGATTGATGGTTTGTCTAGAAGTGTTGATAGAATTTCGCATGATGTGGAAAATCTCAAGATGAAATTTTTTGTGCCTAAGGTTGATGAATCAATTAAAGCTCTTTATGTTTCTATGGATGAAAGTAAGAAAAGAACCGCTATGCTTAGAGCTAAAAGAGAATTTTAAAAAAGGCGTTTTCTAGTGATTACTTTTGCAAAAGTGATGAAGATATTAAAATGATTGGTGTTTCTTCTATTGATTCCTTGTTTAGTAAAGTTAAGATTGATGATAAAGGGACCGAAGAAGAGTCAACTTTAGTTAGAAGGCGTCCCGATGATTCGGAGGGTGAAAATCTTGTTGAGAAAATTGATAAATGTGGGTTTGGAGAGGTCAAAACTTTAACTAGTGATGTGCCCACTCTTTTGGATTACAAAGACTTTAATTATGATAGTTGCTCGTTGATTGATTGTATTTCTTTGTTGCAATCCATGTTAAATTCATCGCATGCCTATGAACAAAATAAAACTTTTACTAAACATATTGTTGATGCTATGATGAAAGCTTTTGAAGAAAAATTGGAGTTAGAAGTTTCAATTCCTAGAAAATTGCATGATGAATGGGAACCTACTATCAAAGTCAAGATTAAAAATTATGAATGTTTTGCTTTGTGTGACTTGGGTGCTAGTGTTTCTACAATTCCTAAATCTTTATGTGATCTGCTTGGTCTTACCGATATTGAATCGTGTTCTTTGAATTTACACTTAGCGGATTCCACTATTAAAAAGCCTATGGGAAGAATTAATGATGTTCTTATTCTTGCAAATAGGAATTATGTGCCCTTAGATTGTTTTGTTCTTGATATTGATTGCAATCTGTCTTGTCCTATTATTCTTGGTAGACCGTTTTTACGCACTATCGGTGCCGTGATTGATATGAAAGAAGGCAATATTAGGTTCCAATTTCCTTTGAGCAAAGGTATGGAACACTTCCCTAGACCAAAAATTAGGCCACCATATGAATCAATCCTGAGGGCATCTTATGGATCTCGAACCAAAGATGCCAAAACTTAGATCCTTGCTTTATGCCTAGTTAAGGGCGTAAAACTATAGCGCTTGTTGGGAGGCAACCAATGAATAAAATTTATTTTTGCTTTTTGCTTTCTGTTCTTGAGTGCTTGAACAATTATGCTACTGTTATGATTGTGTTTTTTGTGTTTTAATTAGTGTTTGTGCCAAGTAAAGCCTTTACAATCTTCTTGGGTGATAGTTGTTTGATCTTGCTGAAAAACAGAAACTTATGCACTCACAAAAATAATTTTCATAAATCACTGAAAAGTGCTTTTACCCTGATTCTTTTTGTAGAAGATTAATATACAAATTACCTTGGCCATACTAATTTTCCAGAATTTTTGGAGTTACAGAAGTATTCGAAATAGTCAGATTTCTACAGACTGTTCTGTTTTAACAGATTCTATTGTAGCGACCAGACCTCAAACAGTCTAGTCTCTGTGCATCAGTGTCATCCCTGGATCGGTAATGCTGACACGCACAGTACTTGAAGGATTTATAACAGAGTAGCAATCACACACTTATTACATTGAATGTCTTAAAAGAGAACTTATTACAATAAATATGGCTTAAGGCCATCTAATTACGATAACAGCGGAAGGCTTGGAAGATAAAGTGAGTCCATCAACTCCAACGGCATCACTGAGTATAAGACCACGACCTAAGGCTCCTTACTCGTCGTCTGAAAAGTCTGCAACAGGATACGTTGCAGCCCGAAAACGGGTCAACACATGGAATATCCTGGCAAAGTAACACATAGAGAGTAATGAACAGAATAATGCTATCACTACATGCATATTTGGCTGGTGGAAAGCTCTATGGTTACAGTTTTGCGAAAAGCCAATTTTTCCCTACTGCAAAGGAATATATTTTTATTTAACTACAAAGTTGGTTGAAAAATATTGAGAAGGTAAACCCCCTCTCAATCCCAATTAAAAGTAATCATTAACAACCCAACAAATTATTTAAGTAATGTGATGAGATCCACATGATAATCCAAGAACTAGATACTCAGGATGTCCATAACCGGGGACACGGCTAACCATGATTAGATTGTACACTCTGCAGAGGTTTGTGCACTTTTCCCCACAAGACTCAATCTCCTCCGTTGGATTTCTCGCACTACATGGTGTTTGAGAAACGGATGACCAAGACATAGTGTTTCAGAAGCGTTAGCACCTTACGATGGGTAGACAGTTACACCTACTTTCCCCTACATCTGCTAGTCTACCACTTTAAGAGTTCACACGACTTAATCAACTATGATAGAGCCCATAATAGCATGTGGCTGCACACGGAAGTTTCTAGCATGAATAATCTTATGATCCCTTTGAGCCTGGGTGGCGGTCCATAAAAAAATAGGCAATCACTGGAATACCCAGGTGCCTGAATCCACCCAGATGTGTGTTTAAGTTGCCACCTTAAGTAAACCATTAATTAACAATCTCACATCTGTCATGGATACACTCACCCAATCCACGTCTACTAGTATAGCATAGCAATAAGCAAACATACAAGTAACTCCCAAAGGTTGATAATAAAACAGGTAATAGGTACTACCTCATCTACTTCCCGATACCCACAAGTTAATCAGATCCTAATCATGCATTTGTTTGAGGATTGATCTAATGCAATAAAACTGGGTATGAGAAGAGGTATGATCAAAGTGTTACTTGCCTTGCTGATGATCCGTGAAACCTAGAGATTCGAAGTAGCAAGCGGCGCACTCCGGGTACTCTATCGCAGACAAACAAGCATACAATAAGCACTCATCTAATGCATAGGTAAAACTCAAATAAAAGATCTAACCAGAAAGTTCAACTTAAGAACTCCGGTTTGCAGAAAGAATCAAATCAAACGAAGCAACGAAAGTCAAACGGCGAAAGAAACAAGCTTCATTTAATAATCTAGACCTAAGTCAAATTTTACAGTAGCAAAAACTTGTTTGAGTTGGTTAAACGGAAAGAGGGTTTCGAGATGAAACTCTAGGCGCTTGAATCGCCTGATTCCGGTAAACGAGCGAAAAGTTATACTAAAACGAAAAACAGATCGAAAATCGCGATCAGAAATAATCGCGGAAAATCCGAGAAAAAGAAAAATGGACGAACAGGCTAACGAATGAACGTTCGCTATCTGCAGAAAAAAACGAAAACCGTTCGTTAAAACGAACGAACGAGCGTTCGCTAAATAAACTAAACCGAAAAAAACAGATCTAGGGTTCTTTTTATAAAAAAAACGAACAGAAAACTGGACGGTTTTCTGGAGGAAAACCGCCGGCGGTGGGGCGATGGTCAACCTCGGCGGGGCGACGGGGTCGGCGGCGGGGCTCCGGCGTCGGGCCGCGGAACGGCGGGCGGCGGCGGCTCGGGCGACGGCGTCGGGCGGCGGCGGCGGATCGGACTAGGGTTAGGGTTTTGGCGCGGGGTGGGCTGGCGGCTCGGCGGGGCGGCTTATAAGGCCGGCGTGGCAGAGTCCGGGTCGCCTATGGCGGCCCGAGTCGGTTCGCGTTTTTTTAATAATTAATTTTGCACAGAAAAACAAATAAAAGAAATACTAAACGGACTCCAAAAATCCCAAAATAAAATTTCCCCGACTTCTAACATCAAGCCGGACAAGATGAACATTTATTTGGGGCCTAAATGCAATTTTGAAAAACGCGTATTTTTCCTAAATCCAATAAAATCAAATAAAATCCAAATAAAATCAAATATTTGTTTTTAATATTTTTCCTCCAATATTTCATTATTTGGGGAGAAGTCATTTTATCCCCTCTGATATATTTTGATATGAAATATATTTGGAGAGAAAAATAATTATAACAAATGATCCTATTTTCAAAATTTGAGAAAACCCAAATATGAAAATAACGAAATTCTCAACTCTCTCCATGGGTCCTTGAGTTGCGTAGAATTTTCTAGGATCGCAAAACAAAATGCAATAAAATATGCTATGCAAGATGATCTAATGTATAACATTGCAAATTGAAAATTTGGGATGTTACATCTGTTTTCTTTGCGTTGTGTGCGTGTTTTGATGGCTTTATGGTTTTCTTTGATGAGTTTTTGCCATACAAAAGTTGGAATACAGTAGATATAATGCAAAAACAAAATATGAATTGGTTTGATACAATACTTATAGTAGTGGTTTGCTTTCTTATACTAACGGATCTAACGAAGGTTTTGTTGAGTTTTGTGTGATTGAAGTTTTCAAGTTTTGGGTTATCTTACGATGGATGAAGGAAGGATAGAAGAGCCTAACCTTGGGGATGGCCCGGCATCCCAATCTATTATCCAAAAATTAGCAACAAACTAAGCTTGGGGATGCCCCCGAGTGGCATCCCCTCTTTCTTCTAACGAACATCGGTATTTTACTCGAAGCCATATTTTTATTCGTCACATACTATGTGTTTTGATTGGAGCGTCTTGTATGATATGAGTCTTTTCTTGTTTTATTTTTTGTTTTAAGTCTTGAACCCTTGCTGGACACATCTATCTGAGAGAGCCAAAATTATGTCATGACTTGTTAGAATTGCTCTCTATGATTCACTTAAAATTTTTATGAGCTATAGACTTGCTCTAGTGCTTCACTTATATGTTTTTGAGCACGGTGTGCTTTAGTATTTTTGAAGAAATGCTCTTTTGCTTCACTTAGATTTATTTGAGAGTTAGTAAAATTTTCAAGAAGTTCTCTCTTGCTTCACTTAAATTATTTTGAGAAAAAGAAAAAAATTATGCTCATGATCTTCACTTATATTTGTTTGAGCTTATGAAAAGCAACAGATGAAAATTAGTCCCAAAGTGATAGGTATCCAAAAAGGATATAATAAAAACTTTCATGAAGATCATTGGATAAAATAAACTTGATTCTTAGTAATAGTTTTGAGATATGATGATGTGATATGTGAGTTATGTTGATGAGTAATTATGCTTTAATTAGTAAGAATATTCGTGTTAAGGTTTGTGATTCCCTATGCAAGCATGAAAGTCAATAGTCATGCAATGAAATTATATCCTACTTGTGGTGCATTATTCGGTGTTAATTATGCTTAATGCTTGCTTATGAGATTATTCGTTTCTTGGTTGGTCACTTCTCAATCTTTTGCTAGCCTTCATTTTGCACTATGTATGATCTCTACTTGTGCATCCAAAATCCTTTAAACCAGTTTTTCCACATGAGTCCACTATATCTACCTATATGCGGTATTATTTTGCCGTTCTAAGCAAATTTGCATGTTCCATCTCTAATTTTATAAATAAACTTCTCTTTTGTGTGTTCGTTTCGCTCGCGGAGCGGTGAGGGGTGGCTAATATTTTCCATGCTAGATGTGTTATTCTCACGATGAGTGTTTATTCAGTTGTCATTGCACGAGAGTAAGGCAAAGGTTTTAGGGATGCCCAGTCCCAAAATGAAAAGAAATGAATCTACTTTATGTTGTCAAATAATAAATTTCTTGGAAAGTGTTGGTATGGAGGGCAACCGTGGATACGACTAGCCATGGAAAGTGAAAGTATGGTGGAAAAAGAAATAAACTTTATTTTCTGTTTGGGAACCGCATATGATATATCTAGCATGGAAAGTGTTGGGAACTCTAAGTCGTTTTCGTTGGTGGAATGGATACACCTCCCAAAATGTTTTTATCTCTAAGTTTTTCTCTTTGAGCTCTGGCACCTCTACAAATCCCTACTTCCCTCTGCGAAGGGCCTTTCTTTTACTTTATGCAATTTTTATTTTTGAATTTGAGTCTCCATCTTCTCTTATAAAAGCACCAACTAGGAGACAATATGATCGTACTTGAGTATTGGGTTTAGTTAATATGCGAGTGTGTTTCATGAATGGATCAATGGTTGAGCATGATGGGTTAGGGATAACTTATTTTAGCGTTGATATTTTGAAAGACATGGTTGCTTGTTGATACGCTTGAGTATTTAAATTATCATGTCAAAACTAGACTATTGCTTTGAATCACATAAAAGTCCAAATGTCCATGCTATAAAGAAAAGAATATGATATGACATGTTAGGCAGCATTCCACATAATTTTTTTTTGTTTTTATCACTTACCTACTCGAGGACGAGTAGGAGTTACGCTTGGGGATGCTGATATGTCTCCAACGTATCTATAATTTTTGATTGTTCCATGCTGTTATATTATCAATCTTGGATGTTTTATAGTCATTTTATATCATTTTTTGGTACTAACCTATTGATATAGTGCCAAGTACCAGTTGCTATTTTTTGCATATTTTTTACATCGCAGGAAATCATATTAGACGGAGTCCAAATGCAACGAAACTTTACGGAGATTTTTTATGGACCAGAAGACACGTAATGGGCCATGGCTGCGCCTGGGGGGTGCTCCGAGGAGAGCACAACCCACCAGGGCGCGCCAAGAGGCCGAGGCACGCCCTGGTGGGTTCTGCCCACCTCGGGTGCCCCCGGACCGCCTCTTTGCTCTATTAATACCCCAATATTCTAGAAATCCTAGGGGAGTCGACGAAATATTGATCCAGCCGCCCCAGAGTCCAGAACCACCAGATCCAATCTAGACACCATCTCGGATGGGGTTCACCACCTCCATCGGTGCCTCTCCGATGATGCGTGAGTAGTTCTTTGTAGACCTTCGGGTCCGTAGTTAGTAGCTAGATGGATTCCTCTCTCTCTCGGAATTGTCAATACAGTGGTCTCTTGGAGATCCATATGATGTAACTCTTTTGCGGTGTTTTTGTTGGGATCTGATGAACTTCGAGTTTATGATCAGTTATATCTTTTTATATCCATGAAAGTATTTGAGTTTCTTTGATCTCTTTTATGCATGATTGCTTATAGCCTCGTATTTCTTCTCCGATATTTGGGTTTTGTTTGGCCAACTTGATCTATTTATCTTGCAATGGGAAGAGGTGCTTTGTAGTGGGTTCGATCTTACGGTGCTTGATCCCAGTGACAGAAGGGGAACTGACACGTATGTATCATTGCTACTAAGGATAAAACGATGGGGTCTATCTCTACATAGATAGATCTTGTCTACATCATGTCATCGTTCTTATTGCATTACTCCGTTTTTCCATGAACTTAATACACTAGATGCATGCTGATAGCGGTCGATGTGTGGAGTAATAGTAGTAGATGCAGGCAGGAGTCGGTCTACTAATCTTGGATGTGATGCCTATATAATGATAATTGCCTGGATATCGTCATGATTATTTGAAGTTCTATCAATTTCCCAACAGTAATTTGTTTACCCACCGTTTGCTATTTTTCTCGAGAGAAGCCACTAGTGAAACCTACGGCCCCCGGGTCTCCTTCTCATATACTTGCCTTTGCGATCTAATTTTCCTTTGCATTTATTTTCAGATGTATTAAACTAAAAATATAAAAATACCTTGCTGCAATTTATTATTATTTATTTTGTTTAGCATTCGATCTATCAATCTATTACAATTTCCTCACGTCCGTTTGCCCATCTTGGGGCGCCGCTACCCGAAAGGGATTGAAGACCCCTTTTACACGTCGGGTTGCGAGGATTTGTTATCTGTGTGCAGGGGCCGTTTTACGTTGTGTTGCTTGGTTCTCCTACTGGTTCGATAACCTTGGTTTCTTCACTGAGGGAAATACCTACCATCCTTGTGCTGCATCATCCCTTCCTCTTTAGGAATACCGACGTAGTCCTAGCTGACATCAGACACCCAGAGGACTTGGAGTCCAAGCCAGAAGAGCGACGAGGTGGCGGCAAGGGTGGAGGGTGCGCCATGCTGTTTAAGACTCTCAAAATAATATAAGTGAAGCATGAGAGTTCATCAATTTCTTCAAAATAAAACCACCGTCGTGCTCTAAAAGATATCAGTGAAGCACTAGAGCAAATGACAAACTACTCCAAAAGATATAAGTGAAGATCAATGAGTAGTCGAATAATTATGTAACTATGTGAAGACTCTCTAACATTTAATAATTTCAGATCTTGGGATTTTATTCAAACAACAAGCAAAATAAAATAAAATAAAATGACGCTCCAAGAAAAACACATATCATGTGGTGAATAAAAATATAGCTCCAATTAAGGTTGCCGATGAACGAAGACGAAAGAGGGGATGCCATCCGGGGCATCCCCAAGCTTAGGCTCTTGGTTGTCCTTGAATATTACCTTGGGGTGCCTTGGGCATCCCCAAGCTTAGGCTCTTGCCACTCCTTATTCCATAGCCCATCGAATCTTTACCCAAAACTTGAAAACTTCACAACACAAAACTTAACAGAAAACTCATAAGCTCCGTTAGTATAAGAAAATAAATCACCACTTAGGTACTGTTGTCAACTCATTCTCAATTCATATTGGTGTAATATCTACTGTATTCCAACTTCTCTATGGTTCATACCCTCTGATTTGTTTTCAAAAAGGGAGGGCTCCCGGCCTCTGCATCAGAAAGATGCATACGGCCAACTTATATAAATAAGCAAATAGGTTAAACAATGGTCTTAAAGTCTCAACGAAAGGAAAAAAAAGCTCACACAGAGCAGAATAAAGTAAGCAGACATAAAGCCATAACCGGCTGGCAAAAGAAAGATAGGAAAACTATTTGCCTATGCTATTACATGACCGCCATCCAAACCGGTTGAAAATAGCCCGAGCTACCATCTCCCACCGGATAGATCCAGTAACCAAACGCTCCCTGGCCACCGTCGGAGTGAGTAGCGACCACATACGGATCAACGCAGTGGCTCGGAATATAACCTGCAAAAAATGAATATTTGTTGTTCTGTTAAAAACCAAATCATTTCTGCAGTTCCAAACTGCCCACAATAAAGCACATACTCCTACGCGAATGAGTCTCGCTGTTTCGGGATCTATCCCGTTAAGCCACGTCCCAAATAACGTGCTAACAGAATTCGGAGGAGTAATGTTAAACGCTATGTGAACCGTCCGCCATATTTTTTTTTGCCAACGGGCAGTCATGAAAGAGGTGTTTGATGGATTCATCCGTATCACAAAATCTACATCTTGTAGGTCCTGTCCAGTTGCGTTTTGCCAGGTTGTCCTTAGTTAAAATGACTTGTTTATGCACAAACCACATAAACACTTTAACTTTCAAAGGTACGTTGACTTTCCAAACATGTTTTGAACTAGAAATGGAGTTAGAATTGATAACATCCATATACATGGATTTAACCGTAAACTCTCCAGTCCTAGTAAGCTTCCAGCGCAACTGATCGGGCTGTTGAGAAAGCTGAACCTCCATCAGTCTACTCACAAGATGGATCCAGGTTTCCCAACGGTTTCTGGCTAGCGTCCTCCTGAAGTGAGTATTGAGAGGGATGGAATGAAGCACTATTGCAACGGAATCGTCTCGTTGTTGAACAATGCGATACAGGGACGAATATTGAAGCGCGAGGGGTGTTTCCCCTAGCCAAGTATCCTCCCAGAATCTCGTGGTGGTACCATTTCCGACTATAAACTTTGTCCTATTGAAAAAACCCGATTTAACTCTCATCAGTCCTTTCCAGAAAGGCGAATCCATCGGCCTCACTATCACCTGGGACAAAGTTTTGGACTGAAGGTACTTACTACGGAGAATCTGCGCCCATGTGGCCTCCGTTTCTACAGATAACTTATACAACCACTTACTGAGAAGGCATCTATTCTTGACTTCAAGATTTTCAATGCCAAGACCCCCTTGGTCTTTTGGTCTACAAATAATGTCCCATTTGGCTAGTCTGTATTTTCTCTTTAGTTCATCACTCTGCCAGAAAAATCGGGATCGATAGAAATCCAGCCTTTTCCTAACTCCAACTGGAATCTCAGAAAAGGACAGGAGAAACATTGGCATACTCGTGAGAATCGAATTAATAAGGATTGATTGGCCTCCGTATGACATCAGCTTGCCCTTCCAGCAGCTCAGTGTCTTCTCAAATCGATCCTCAATGCATTTCCATTCTCCGTTTGTCAGCTTACGTTGGTGAATTGGTATACCCAAATATGTGAAAGGTAAAGCCCCCAATCCGCACGCAAACAATGGTGTGTAAGCTTCCTATTCCTCATTGGCTCTTCGAAAATAGAACAGTTCTCTTTTATGAAAGTTAATCTTTAACCCAGTCAATTGTTCGAATAAGCATAACACGAGCTTCATGTTTCTCGCTTTTGCCAAGTCATGCTCCATAAAGATGATATTATCATTGGAGTACTGTAGGATAGACACACCTCCATCAAATAGATGAGGCACCAGGCCACCTACTTGACCAGCCTCCTTAGCCCTTCCTATTAGAATCGCCAACATATCGACTACAATGTTGAACAAATTAGGAGACATCGGATCTCCTTGTCTCAGGCCCTTATGTGTCTGGAAATAGTGACCTATGTCATCATTCACTTTAATTCCAACACTCCCTTTTTGCGTGAAAGATTCTACCTGGTGTCGCCAGGCTTGATGACAACCTTTCATTCGCAAGGCCTGTTGAAGAAATGGCCATTTGATTTTATCGTACGCTTTCTCAAAATCCACTTTGAATACAACACCGTCTAGTTTTTTCATGTGAATTTCATGGAGCGTTTCATGAAGGACCACAACCCCTTCTAGGATGTTTCTGTCCGGCATGAAAGCAGTTTGGGAAGGCTGCACCACAGAATGCGCAATCTGTGTGAGCCTATTAGTCCCCACCTTGGTAAATTTTTTGAAACTAACGTTAAGAAGACAGATTGGCCTGAACTGCTCAATTCTCACAGCCTCTGTTTTCTTAGGAAGCAGAGTTATTGTTCCAAAATTCAGGTGAAACAACTGAAGCTATCCAGAGAATAAATCATGGAACATCGGTATCAAATCCCCTTTTATAATATGCCAACACTTTTTATAAAACTCCGCCGGAAATCCATCCGGCCCTGGAGCCTTATTATTCTTCATCTGTGAAATAGCTTCAAACACCTCTTTCTTCGAAAATGGGGTGGTCAAAATATCATTCTCATCCACAGTAAGTTGAGGAACATCCTCAATCCTCGACTCATCCAATGATACACAATTATCCTCCGGAGGCCCAAACAGCTGCTTGTAATATTCGGTTATGTATAATTTTAGGTTTCCCTGTCCTAAAATCGTTCCTTCGTCTTGCTCAAGTTGAAAGATTCTTTTCTTTCTATGCTTACCATTGGCGATCATGTGAAAGAATTGAGTGTTAGTGTCCCCCTGGACCACTTTGCGAACCTTAGCCCGCAATGCCCACTTCAATTCCTCCTCTCGCAGGAGTTCTTTCAATCTCATCTCCTCGTCTAGTTTAGAATGAAGCTCCGTGGTATCTAGAATTGTGGACTCGGCTTTTAAATCTAGGGACTGAATAAGTGTAAGGAGCCTTTCCTTTTCAGCCCTATAAATCCCACTAAGAGGCTTAGCCCACCCACGTAAGAAGCTTCTCAAGTGCCTAATCTTATTCTGCCTCCTGCATCTTTAGCCTATTCCCTGGCTATCAGATCCAAGAAGCCTTCTCTTTCGAACCACGCCAATTCGAAAGAGAAAGTATTTTTGTTCCCCATATGTGTTGCCTCACCAGAGTCAACCAGTAAGGGGGTGTGGTCAGAGATTCCGCGTGATAACGCTTGGACTGTTACCAGGGGAAATTTCTGCTCCCATTTGACGCTCGCGAGGACTCGATCCAGCTTCTCAAACGTCGGGTTTGGCAAGGTATTAGCCCAAGTGAATTTTCTACCCGAAAGCTCTATCTCTCTCAGATCCAAGCTTTCAATGATGGTATTAAACATAAACGACCACCTGCCGTCAAAGTTATCATTGTTCTTTTCCTCTCTCCTTCTAATAATGTTAAAGTCACCCCCAACCAAGATTGGAAGCTGCTCAGAGCGGCAAATTCGGACAAGATCTGCCAAAAACTTTAGTTTGAGTTTGGGCAGCGCGACACCATATACCGCCACCAGTGCCCAACTAAACCCATCGGCCTTCGATCTGACCCGAAACTTAACTGCGAAGTCTCCCATGACCACGCTTCGGACTTCCAGCGACTCGCATCTAACCCCAAGTAAGATCCCACCTGATCTTCCTCTCGGAGGTAGGAAGTGCCAATCAAAATCGACACCTCCCGATAAAGTACTTAGAAACTGGGGAGAGAAATTGTCTCTACCAGTTTTCGAGAGGGCGATAAAATCCAACCTATGTTCGATAGAGGCATCCACAAGAAACCTTCTTTTAGCCAAGTCTTTCAGATCTCTGCTAATCCAAAAGATTCCTCTCATATTTCATCATGAAATTTTTTAGTAGTACGGATCCTAGCACTTCTATGCACCGCCGAAGCAGGATAAATCTTCCGCTTCCACTTGCGTTTAGGCTTATTTTGATCCTCCGCCCGGTCCTCACAACCGGGCTCCGTGGACCTAACTACCTCAGCCTCGATAGGACCATCCTCTTCTTCTATCTCAGGAAGGGATGGTGCAAGATCCGCAGAAAAGTTATCGAGAACCCTGACTCTCAACGCATCTATGTCAGAATCATTCATGGGTTTGACAACTGCTAAGTTTCGAATCATTTCTAAAGCGCGCTCCGCTTCAAGATCCAGGATATCGTTTACGGAGTTAAAAATTTCACTATAATTACTACCTAGTGAAACTCCTAACTGATTTGCATTATGAATAATCTCATCATTGGTAAAATGCAGAATGGAATTGGAAGTGTTAACCGACATACCAGTAGTGACCTCAATGTCACGAAGTTTGGCCGCCCGCGTAGCGCACCGCTGCTGTATGTCATCAACCTCCGGCTGATCCTAGAGGCGGCAGCTCATCCGTCGCCCCTCAGATACAAGATCCGGAACCCCTCCATAAGCGACAATCTCCTCCCGAGTAGCCCTATTTGGGGTACGGCCTCCAGCCCCACCCCCAACACACAGCGGGGCTGCACCACCCGGAAAAGCGCCAAGGGCAGACGCAGGCATCGGCGAGGACCCCCTCGCCCCTATCGATGTCAGCCACTGGCCGGCCCCCTGGGACGCAACGAGGGGCGCCCCCACCAAAGGCGCGCTGGGTGGGGTGAGTGCGTGGGCCACCTGCCCACACTCCCCACCCATCTAGGCCCTCTGGCTGGAGGAAGGCGCGGGCATCACGTCCGGCATCGCCTGGATCAGCACCTGCCTCTCAGAGAGCGTCGGCGCGCTCCCGGAACCCACGGAAGCCGTAGGCGTGGCCACTCTGGCCACTACAGGAGAGGAAGGGGCCGAGGCCACCTGCCCAAGATCCTCCCCCCCTCGACCGAAGTCGTCTCAGTGACAATCACATCCAAGCACCTATCAACAGATCCGTCAGCAGCAGCAAAATCCAGGGTAGGCAGCATGCACTCTAGCACATCATCACACTCCACCCGCTCGCTCCAAAGTCTGGGAGGAGCAGAAGCTGGCTCAAATGACTAAAATCTCAGAGTGTTCATCGGCACCGTAGAGGATGGTACCGCTCCGTCCTCGGACGTCTGTGAGGCGGACTTCGAGCCGTTGGACAACAGTCGCCCAACATCATCCACTTGCGCCTCCTTAGAGCTTGAACCATCATCCTTATCCTGCATATCCACATCAGTCTCAGCCATAGCCTCAGCAAAAAGCTCAGTATCCTCAAACTCAATCTCGAGGTTCTAGACCTGGCACCTGTGAGTCCACTTAACCACATCTGGCACGAACTCAATATCCAGGACACTCACCAAT
The DNA here is from genome assembly GCF_018294505.1 of Triticum aestivum. Taxonomy (NCBI): domain Eukaryota; kingdom Viridiplantae; phylum Streptophyta; class Magnoliopsida; order Poales; family Poaceae; genus Triticum; species Triticum aestivum. The sequence goes on from NC_057796.1 coordinate 70,320,490, forward strand.
AATCGGGCCACCCCGTGAGCTCGGGTAAAGGCCATATCCACTCTCTTAGTTTTCCCGACCAATATTCCCAAGCTAGCAGCGACCCGAGCATCCTGCAATGGCTTCGAAGGAGCCCCCGAGAATCGAAGCCAGACCTGAGTAAGAGGCTTGCCCTATGGCTCTACCTTCTTCCACTCATGAAACTCGAGGATGCACTCAGTGCCAGGCACTCTGCACAACCCAAAACTCAGAAGTCGCTGCAAGTCCTCTATAGAAGGGAATTCAACCTTATACATGTTAGCCTCGAGACTGATGAGCTCCCACTGAAAGTCACCAGGAGCTAACTCCTTAAGCCTCTGCATAATCTGAGCCTCTGACACATCACCTTTGGTGAATTTCACAACCCCAGTGGTCGTGCTCTGGGTCTCCTCTGGGATCTCTCTCGCACTAGGAGACTCGAAGAACATCAACTCAGCACAATACACTCCATAGATAGTAATACTCGGCATCTGTCCACGTAGAATCGGGCACTCCCCTGTATCATGCGCTGGCTTGAGGCAGGTATCACATAACTCGGTCACGCATTCAGCAATAAAGTGGCCCTTCTCACCACAACGATAACACAACATCTTCTCCTTCTTACGAGCTCACTTGTAAGCTCTATCACCGTCTGTCCTGTCACCAGCCTCGACCAAACGCGCCACCGTGGTCTCAGTCCCAGGTAACTCAGCATTGGCCAGCGCCGTCACCACGTCCATAGCCTGACCGGACAACTCCAGCGTTTGATCGGAAGCGGCCGCCTCCGCAAAAGCCGTTGGCTCAACAACGACGGGCGGAGGAGGCTGACGGTGATGGTTCCTACCACCTCGACCACCACGATGACCACGATAGCCACCTGTCTGCCGATAATCTGGGCCAGATGCCCCCTCAAAAAAGCCGCCCGGAGGGCCGTAAAAAGGTCTCTCAGTTGTTCCATCTCTCTGCCAAGCATATCCATGGGCGCCGCCCACCGCCGACGAGCCACGATGTTGGCCATCTCCATAAGCATTGTAACCATCGTCACCCCATTGTCCCCGAGGCGGTCCATTAGCACCATGGTTTGCCGGACCGCGAGCCACACCCACACCTCCAACTCCCACGTTGTTCGTTTGAGGCGGCGTGATACGTCTCCAACGTATCATAATTTATGAAGTATTCATGCTATTATATTATCCATCTTGGATGTTTAATGGGCTTTATTATGCACTTTTATATTACTTTTGGGACTAACCTATTGACCCAGAGCCCAGTGCCAGTTTCTATTTTTTCCCTTGTTTCAGTGTTTCGCGAAAAAGGAATATCAAACGGAGTCCAAACGGAGTCCAAACGGAATGAAACCTTCGGAAAAGTTACTTTTGGAAAGAAAGCAATACAGGAGACTTGGAGTGCACGTCAGGAGATCAACGAGGAGAGCACGAGCCGGGGGGCGCGCCCTCCACCCTCGTGGCCCCCCTTACCGACTTCTTTCGCCTATATATCTCCATATACCCTAAAACCATCGGGGGACAGAATAGATCGGGAGTTCTGCCGCCGCAAGCCTCTGTAGCCACCAAAAACCAATCGGGACCCTGTTCCGGCACCCTGCCGGAGAGGGGATCCCTCACCGGTGGCCATCTTCATCATCCCGGCGCTCTCCATGACGATGAGGGAGTAGTTCACCCTCGGGGCTGAGGGTATGTACCGGTAGCTATGTGTTTGATCTCTCTCTCGTGTTCTTGATTTGATACGATCTTGATGTATCGTGAGCTTTGCTATTATAGTTGGATCTTATGATGTTTCTCCCCTCTACTCTCTTGAAGTGGATTGAGTTTTCCCTTTGAAGTTATCCTATCGGATTGACTCTTTAAGGATTTGAGAACACTTGATGTATGTCTTGCCGTGCGTATCTGTGGTGACAATGGGATATCACGTGATTCACTTGATGTATGTTTTGGTGATCAACTTGCGGGTTCCGCCCATGAACCTATGCATAGGGTTTGGCACACGTTTTCGTCTTGACTCTCCGGTAGAAACTTTGGGGCACTCTTTGAGGTTCTATGTGTTGGTTGAATAGATGAATCTGAGATTGTGTGATGCATATCGTATAATCATACCCATGGATACTTGAGGTGACATTGGAGTATCTAGGTGACATTAGGGTTTTTGGTTGATTTGTATCTTAAGGTGTTATTCTAGTACAAACTCTATGATAGATTGATCCGAAAGAATAACTTTGAGGTGGTTTCGTACCCTACCATAATCTCTTCGTTTGTTCTCCGCTATTAGTGACTTTGGAGTGACTCTTTGTTGCATGTTGAGGGATAGTTATATGATCCAATTATGTTATTATTGTTGAGAGAACTTGCACTAGTGAAAGTATGAACCCTAGGCCTTGTTTCCTAGCATTGCAATACCATTTACGCCGACTTTTATCATTAGTTACCTTTCTGTTTTTATATTTTCAGATTACAAAAACCTATATCTACCATCCATATTGCACTTGTATCACCATCTTCGCCGAACTAGTGCACCTATACAATTTACCATTGCATTGGGTGTGTTGGGGACACAAGAGACTCTTTGTTATTTGGTTGCAGGGTTGCTTGAGAGAGACTATCTTCATCCTACACCTCCCATGGATTGATAAACCTTAGGTCATCCACTTGAGGGAAATTTGCTACTGTCCTACAAACCTCTGCACTTGGAGGCCCAACAACGTCTACAAGGAGAAGGTTGCGTAGTAGAAATCAAGCAGTTTCTGGCGCCGTTGCCGGGGAGGCTAGGTAAGCGGCACTCACACCCCGTCAACTAAGCTCTTTTCTGGCGCCATTGCCGGGGAGGTGAGTGCTTGAAGGTATATCTTTAGATCTTGCAATCGAATCTTTTTGTTTCTTGTTTTATCACTAGTTTAGTCTATAAAAGAAAACTACAAAAAAATGGAATTGAGTTTGCCTCATACGCTTCATCTTTTTAATATCTTTCGTGAGCATGATGGAAAGGAAAATTGTGCCAAGGTGCTAGAAGAGGAAGTCTATAAAATGTTTGGCACTAAATCTTTGAATGATGAGCATGATTGCAATGTTGTTAGTATGAACTATTTGAATATCCATGGTAGTAATGATGATTGCACTAGTCATGATGAAAATGTTTCCTATAAGCATGTCGATTTCTGTAGAGTGCATAGAGTTTGCAAATACATACCAAAAAGGGAAGATAGATTTTGTAAGAGGCACAAGTACTTAGAAACTAAATGGTTGCAAGAGAGGCTAAATGTTAGTGCTGAAAATTTAAAATATCTTAGCCATACTTGTGAACTTTGCAATGAACATGGTCATTTAAATATCAAATGCAAATTGTTTCATGATTGAATCGTGTCCAAAAATTGTGATGACTTGATTTCCCTTGCACATCATAATGAACTTAGTCTTCTTTTGGGTTATGAAGAATTGAAACGTCAAACTAAGTTTATTCCAGAATATAACCTCGAGAAATTTCTCGATATTGATCTAGAAGAAATTTATATGTATTGTGCGGTGAATTGCATTGAAAATCCTTATATTGCCAATTACATAAAGAAAAGAAAAGAAATAGAATATGAAGAGAATACTAATGAAAGGGAAGAGACTTCCCAATATCCTCCTATTATTTCTTATGATGAATCAGGTAACGAGGAGGAGCTTTCTATTCAACCAATCTCATTAATAAGGAGCTCCAAAAAGATGATTGAACCCACACATGATGTGAAGAAGAAAAAGAAAAGACGGAGAAGCAAAGGTAGAAAGGTATCTTCCCCAAATGATGTTGCTCCTATTACTCATCGTGATGATGATAATTGCTATACTATTGGTGCTATCCATACTATTAATGATGAGAGTGATTATGCTTATGATATGAAAAGGCCCAAGCTTGGGGATGCTATGTTTGATGAAGATGATGTTTTTGAGAATATATTTGCTGCAATTAATGTTTGTCCCAAGCTTGGGGATGCTACGTTTAATGAAGATGATATTTTTAGTCTCCCAAGTTTTGATATGCAAATTTATAATGATGATAGCATGCCTCCTACTTATGATGATTATATTGATGAAAGTGGGTTTGGAAGAGTGTCAACTTTAGGAAGTAGTGATCCCACTATTTTGGAGGATGTTGAATCTTATTGTGATAATTATGAAAGTGGATTTGGATAGGTCATGACTTTATTTAGTGACGAATCCACTATTTCGGAAGAGGTTTCAATTGATTATGATGAGAACAAAGTTGCCACTTATGATGATTATTGTGATGAAACTTATGCTATAAAGAGTACTGATGATTATATTTATAAAACTTGTCATGATTATGATTACCCTTTTTCTGAACATTACTCTTTTAATGTGGAAACAATTTATAGTATTCAAGTCTCTTATGAAACTCCCACTATTCCGAATGAGAAGAATTTTTCTTATGTGGAGAGTAGTAAAAATTCTATGCTTGTAGATCATGAAAAGAATGCTTTAGGTGCTGGTTATATTGTTGAATTCATTCATAATGCTACTGAAAATTGTTATGAGGGAGGAATTTATGCTTGTAGGAATTGCAATAATATCAAGTTTCCTCTCTATGTGCTTAAAGTTTTGAAGTTATGCTTGTTTTGCCTTCCTATGCTAGTTGATTATTGTTCCCATAAGTTGTTTGCTCACAAAATCACTATGCATAGGAAGTGGGTTAGACTTAAATGTGCTAGTCATATTCTTCATGATGCTCTATTTATGTTTCAATTCTTATCTTTTATGTGAGCATCATTGAAATCAGCATGCCTAGCTAGGGGCGTTAAACGTTAGCGCTTGTTGGGAGGCAACCCAATATTATTTTAGTTTCTTGCTTTTTGGTTCTGTTTAGGAATAAATAATCCATCTAGCTTCTGTTTAGATGTGGTTTTGTGTTTTAATTAGTGTTTGTGCCAAGTAGGACCTTTGGGAAGACTTGGGTGAAGTCTTTATGATCATGCTGTAAAAAACAGAAACCTTAGCGCTCACGAGATCAGCTAAAACTTTTTACTGAAGAGTTCTATTTAGTTGATTATTTTTGCAGATAATTACTAGAAAAATTCCTCAGGTCCGCCAATTTATTTTAGAATTGTTTGAGTTCCAGAAGTTTGCGTTAGTTACAGATTACTACAGACTGTTCTGTTTTTGACAGATTCTGTTTTTCGTGTGTTGTTTGCTTATTTTGATGAATCTATGGGTAGTAAAATAGTTTATAAACCATAGAGAAGTTGGAATACAGTAGATTTAACACCAATAAAAATAAAGAGTGATTTCATTACAGTACCTTGAAGTGGTGTTTTGTTTCCTTTCGCTAACGGAGCTTACGAGTTTTCTGTTAAGTTTTGTGTTGTGAAGTTTTCAAGTTTTGGGTAAAGATTCGATGGACTATGGAATAAGGAGTGGCAAGAGCCTAAGCTTGGGGATTCCCATGGCACCCCAAGATGATATTCAAGGATAACCAAGAGCCTAAGCTTGGGGATGCCCTGGAAGGCATCCCCTCTTTCATCTTCGTTCATCGGTAACTTTACTTGGAGCTATATTTTTATTCACCACATGATATGTGTTTTGCTTGGAGCGTCATTTTATTTTCTTTAGCTTTGCTTGCTGTTTGATTAATATCCCAAGATCTGAAATTCTTAAATGAGAGAGAGTCTTCACATAGCTACATAATTATTTAACTACTCATTGATCTTCACTTATATCTTTTTGGAGTAGTTTGTCATTTACTCGTGTGCTTCACTTATATCCTAAGAGTAAATGGTTGAATGAATTAAATATAATATATCTGAAATTATATATGTTTCATATGCTTATCCCATGGGGAGTAATGACTTTACATATAAGAAGTAGAGGTGGTAAATTTATTGAAGGTTAGCAAACATTGTATTGGTCACTTGAACAATTCATGAAAGAATATTGAAGGAAGAGACATTTCACATATAAATATACTATCTTGGACAACTTTTGTAATTGTGAGCACTCATTAAAATATGACATGCTAAAAGGTTGATGTTGGACAAGGAAGACAACATAATGGGTTATGTTTTCTTATATCCGAAATAAAGTATATTGTCATGGATCGCCCAACACGTTGAGCTTGCCTTTCCCCTCATGCTAGCCAAATTCTTTGCACCAAGTAGAGACACTACTTGTGCTTCCAAACATCCCTTAAACCAGTATTGCCATGAGAGTCCACCATACCTACCTATGGATTGAGTAAGATCCTTCAAGTAAGTTGTCATCGGTGCATGCAATAAAAATTGCTCTCTAAATATGTATGATCTTTTAGTGTGGAGATAATAAGCTTTATACGATCTTGTGATATGGAAGCAATAAAAGCGACAGACTGCATACTAAAGGTCCTTATCACAATTGGCAATATAAAGTGACGTTCCCTCCCATTAAGATTTTGTGCATCCAACTATAAAAGTGCATGGCAACCTCTGCTTCCCTCTGCGAAGGGCCTATCTTTTATTCTTGTGCAAGAGTCATGGTGATCTTCACCTTTCATTTTTACATTTTATCCTTTGGCAGGCACCTTGTGTTGGAAAGATTCTGATATATGTATCCAATTGGATGTAAGGCATCATGAACTATTATTGTTGACATTACCCTTGAGGTAAAAGGTTGGGAGGCGAATCTATAAGCCCCTATCTTTCTCTGTGTCGGATTAAAACTTTGAACCCATAGATATCGCGTGAGTGTTAGCAATTGTGAAAGACTAAATGATAGTTGAGTATGTGGAGTTTGCTAAATCAAAGATCTGACATAGACTCTTCCTGTAAATAAGATGAATTGTAATTGTTTGATGACTAATAACACGGTTTGTTAGTTTTCAAGAAAGTTTATGATCTATACTTTAACATGTGAATAGTTTGTTACTTGATCATGAAAATTTCTATGAGTTGAGCTACAGTTATGACATATAATGATGCTAGAAAAGGTGATCGAAATTATCATTGATCAAACTTGTGCACCTGCTAGCATTCACACTTCATAAATTATTTCTTTTATCATTTACCTACTCGAGGACGAGCAGGAATTAAGCTTGGGGATGCTGATACGTCTCCAACGTATCTATAATTTATGAAGTATCCATGCTATTATATTATCCATCTTGGATGTTTAATGGGCTTTATTATGCACTTTTATATTACTTTTGGGACTAACCTATTGACCCAGAGCCCAGTGCTAGTTTCTGTTTTTTCCCTTGTTTCAGTGTTTCGTGGAAAAGGAATATCAAACAGAGTCCAAACGGAATGAAACCTTCGGAAAAGTTATTTTTGGAAAGAAAGCAATACAGGAGACTTGGAGTGCACGTCAGGAGATCAACGAGGAGAGCACGAGGCAGGGGGGCGCCCTCCACCCTCGTGGGCCGCTCGTGGGCCCCCTTACCGACTTCTTTCGCCTATATATCTCACTATACTCTAAAACCATCGGGGGACAGAATAGATCGGGAGTTCCACCGCCGCAAGCCTCTGTAGCCACCAAAAACCAATCGGGACCCTGTTCCGGCACCCTGCCGAAGGGGGGATCCCTCACCGGTGGCCATCTTCATCATCCCGGCGCTCTCCATGACGAGGAGGGAGTAGTTCACCCTCGGGGCTGAGGGTATGTACCAGGAGCTATGTGTTTGATCTCTCTCTCTCGTGTTCTTGATTTGATATGATCTTGATGTATCGCGAGCTTTGCTATTATAGTTGGATCTTATGATGTTTCTCCCCCTCTACTCTCTTGTAATGGATTGAGTTTTCCCTTTGAAGTTATCTTATCGGATTGAGTCTTTAAGGATTTGAGAACACTTGATGTATGTCTTGCCGTGCGTATCTGTGGTGACAATGGGATATCACGTGATTCACTTGATATATGTTTTGGTGATCAACTTGCGGGTTCCGCCCATGAACCTATGCATAGGGGTTGCCACACGTTTTCGTTTGATTCTCCGGTAGAAACTTTGGGGCACTCTTTGAGGTCCTATGTGTTGGTTGAATAGATGAATCTGAGATTGTGTGATGCATATCGTATAATCATACCCACGGATACTTGAGGTGACATTGGAGTATCTAGATGACATTAGGGTTTTTGGTTGATTTGTATCTTAAGGTGTTATTCTAGTACGAACTCTATGATAGATTGATCCGAAAGAATAACTTTGAGGTGGTTTCATACCCTAGCATAATCTCTTCGTTTGTTCTCCGCTATTAGTGACTTTCGAGTGACTCTTTGTTGCATTTTGAGGGATAGTTATATGATCCAATTATGTTATTATTGTTGAGAGAACTTGCACTAGTGAAAATATGAACCCTAGGCCTTGTTTCCTAGCATTGCAATACCGTTTACGCTCACTTTTATCATTAGTTACCTTGCTGTTTTTATATTTTCATATTACAAAAACCTATATCTACCATCCATATTGCACTTGTATCACCATCTCTTCGCCGAACTAGTGCACCTATACAATTTACCATTGTATTGGGTGTGTTGGGGACACAAGAGACTCTTTGTTATTTGGTTGCAGGGTTGCTTGAGAGAGACCATCTTCATCCTACACCTCCCACGGATTGATAAACCTTAGGCCATCCACTTGAGGGAAATTTGCTACTGTCCTACAAACTCTGCACTTGGAGGCCCAACAACGTCTACAAGGAGAAGGTTGCGTAGTAGACATCACGGCGGTCATGCGTCTGCACCGGCCCAGGCCGTTTTTGTGGCGGCCTAGCAACGTAGTGAGGCGGCAGCGCAGCCCGGGGCTGCTGCCCAATCATCTGAGCCTGGTTGCGGTGAGGCATGACGACATTCCCGGGCGGCAAAGGCCGCAACCCTTGAGCAGGAGAGCCCCGCCCCGCGGCGCTCACAGCGCCAGGCCCATGCGCCGGCGGCCCTTGAGCAGCAGAGCCTCGACCCGCGGCGGCCACAGCGGCCGGCCCCTGCGCCGGCGTCCTAGGCCCTAGCTGCCCGCCACCGCGACCCGCAGCAGCCGGCACGGACCCGGCGGCCACTGGAGGTTGAGCTACCGACGGTGCAACGGCACCACGCCAAGCGTCGGCAGCCGGCGACGCAGTACTACCACGTCCCGCTCCGGCAGCCACCCGAGGCTTCTTCCCGGCGGAGCACTGGCCCCACGCCCCAGCATGGCCGCAAGGGGGGAATACGTGCCGCACGCCCAGGACCGCACGAGGGGAATCCCGGCTTTGCACAGCGACGAGAAACCCTAAGGGGCGGCGAGGACGAACGAGACGAAGGACGATCAATCGATCTCCTGCATGAGTCGGCGCGATCAGTATAGGTGGCATCCGGTTTAGCCTGGGCCTCATACCCAGCTAACCCCGGCCCACTCCGTTGCGGCCCGCACTCACTTTGCACCGGCCTGTCTCGGCCCAAGATAGAATTCAAACGAAGCGCCCGAGCCGCCGCAATCCCGATCTCCTGGATCACCGGCGTTGACGCCGCGGTCACCGCCGGCGCCGGTCTGGCCCCCGACCCGCCACCGATCGCAAGAGGTTGAGGGCGGCGTGCATGCAGTCGCCTCGTTGTTGCCTTCCCCACCGTCCTACTCATAGATTCATCAAAATAGGCAAACAACACATAGAAAAAAATTTGTCAAAAACAGAACAGTCTGTAATAATCTGTAACTCTCGAATACTTCTGTAACTCAAAAATTCATCCAAATTAAGAAAACCTGAGCAATTCGTGTACCAATCCAGAGCAAAAAGAATCAGATCAAAGGAACGTTTCTATGAATTATCAAAACTAATTTACCGGGCGCAAAAGTTTCTGATTTTCAGCAGGATCAACACAACTATCACCGTAAGCTATCCTAAAGGTCTTGGCACTTTATTGAAACAAAAGCTATAAAACATGATTACTACAGTAGCTTAATCATGTGAACACACAAAAACAGTAATAGTAAATATTGGGTTGTCTCCCAACAAGCGCTTTTCTTTAATGCCTTTTTAGCTAGGCATGATGATTTCAATGATGTTCACATAAAAGATAAGAATTGAAACACAAAGAGAGCATCATGAAGAATATGACTAGCACATTTAAGTCTAACCCACTTCCTATGCATAGGGATTTTTTGAGCAAACAACTTACGGGAACAATAATCAACTAGCATAGGAAGGCAAAACAAGCATAACTTCAAGATTTTCAACACATAGAGAGGAAACTTGATATTATTGCAATTCCTACAAGCATATATTCCTCCTTCATAATAATTTTCAGTAGCATCATGAATGAATTCCACAATATAACCATCAGATAAAGCATTCTTTTCATGATCTACATGCACATAAATTTTATTACTCTCCACATAATCAAACTTCTTCTTATGAATAGTAGTGGGAGCAAACTCAACAAAATAACTATCATGTGAGGCATAATCCAATTGGAAATTAAAATCATAATGACAAGTTTCATGGTTATCATTTTTCTTTATAGCATACATGTCATCACAATAATCATCATAGATAGCAACTTTGTTCTCATAATCAATTGGAACCTCTTCCAAAATAGTGGATTCATCCCTAAATAAAGTCATGACCTCTCCAAATCCACTTTCCTCAATATAATCATCATAAATAGGAGGCATGCTTTCATCATAATAAATTTGCTCATCAAAAATTGGGGGAAAAAAACATCATCTTCATCAAACATAGCTTCCCCAAGCTTGTGGCTTTGCATATCATTAGCATCATGGATATTCAAGGAATTCATACTAACAACATTGCAATCATGCTCATCATTAAAATATTTAGTGCCAAACATTCTATAGACTTCTTCTTCTAGCACTTGAGCACAATTATTGAAATCCTTATTCCCACGAAAAACATTAAAAATATGAGGCATATGAGGCACCCTCAATTCTATTTTTTTGTAGTTTTCTTTTATAGACTAAACTAGTGATAAAACAAGAAACTAAAAGATTCAATTGCAAGATCTAAAGATATACCTTCAAGCACTAACCTCCCCGGCAACAGCGCCAGAAAGAGCCTGATGTCTACTACACAACCTTCTTCTTGTAGACGTTGTTGGGCCTCCAAGTGCAGAGGTTTGTAGGACAGTAGCAAATTTCTCTCAAGTGGATGACCTAAGGTTTATCAATCCGTGGGAGGCGTAGGATGAAGATGGTTTCTCTCAAACAACCTTGCAACCAAATAATAAAGAGTCTCTTGTGTCCCCAACACACCCAATACAATGGTAAATTGTATAGGTGCACTAGTTCGGCGAAGAGATGGTGATACAAGTGCAATATGGATGGTAGATATGGGTATTTGTAATCTAAAAATATAAAAACAGCAAGGTAGCAAGTGGTAAAAGTGAGCAGAAACGGTATTGCAATGCTTCGAAACAAGGCCTAGGGTTCATACTTTCACTAGTGCAAGTTCTCTCAACAAGGATAACATAATTAGATCATATAACAATCCCTCAACATGCAAAAAATAGTCACTCCAAAGTCACTAATAGCGGAGAACAAACGAAGAGATTATTGTATGGTATGAAACCACCTCAAAGTTATTCTTTCCGATCAATCCATTGGGCTATTCCTATAAGTGTGACAAACAGCCCTAGAGTTCGTAGTAAAATAACACCTTAAGACACAAATCTACCAAAACCCTAATGTCACCTAGATACTCCAATGTCACCTCAAGTATCCGCGGGTATGATTATACGCTATGCATCACACAATCTCAGATTCATCTATTCAACCAACACAAAGAACTTTAAAGAGTGTCCCAAAGTTTCTACTGGAGAGTCAAGACGAAAATGTATTCCAACCCCTATGCATAGATTCCCAAGGTCACAGAAACCGCAAGTTGATCACCAAAACATACATCAAGTGAATCAATAGAATACCCCATTGTCACCACGGGTATCCCACACAAGACATACATCAAGTGTTCTCAAATCCTTAAAGACTCAATCCGATAAGATAACTTCAAAGGGAAAACTCAATCCATTACAAGAGAGTAGAGGGGCAGAAACATCATAAGATCCAACTATAATAGCAAAGCTCGCGGTACATCAAGATCGTGCCAAACCAAGAACACGAGAGAGAGAGAGAGAGAGAGATCAAACACATAGCTACTGGTACATACCCTCAGCCCCGAGGGTGAACTACACCCTCCTCATCATGGAGAGCGTCGGGATGATGAAGATGGCCACCGGTGATGATTCCCCCCTCCGTCAGGGTGCCGGAACAGGGTCCCGATTGGTTTTTCGTGGCTACAGAGGCTTGCGCAGGCGGAACTCCCGATCGAGGTTTCTTTCTGGGGTTTCTATATTTATAGGAATTTTTGGCGTCGGCCTCACGTCAAGGGGGTCTCCGAGTCATCCATGGGGTAGGGCGTGCCCTCCACCCTCGTGGATGGCTCGGGACTCTTCTGGCCCAACTCTTTTACTCCGGGGGCTTCTTTTGGTCCATAAAAAATCATCAAAAATTGGTACGTCAATTGGACTCCGTTTGGTATTCCTTTTCTGTAGAACTCAAAAAAAAGGAAAAACAGAATCTGGCACTGAGCTCTAGGTTAATAGGTTAGTCCCAAAAATCATATAAAACATCATATAAATGCATATAAAACATCCATGGTGGATAATATAATAGCATGGAACAATCGAAAATTATAAATACGTTGGAGACGTATCAAACCCTAAGAAGCATCCATGAAAATACCTTTCCACCGCCATAGGTCTCTGACCTCATTAGATCCCATATGGAGGCCTTTTTCGTACTCTGCCGGAGGGGGATTCGATCACAGAGGACTTCTACATCAACCCTATTGCCCTACCGATGAAGCGTGAGTAGTTTACCTCAGACCTACGGGTCCATAGCTAGTAGCTAGATGCCTTCTTCTCTCTCTTTGATTCTCAATACCATGTTCTCCTCGATGTTCTTGGAGATCTATCTGATGTAATATTCTTTTGCTGTGTGTTTATCGAGATCTAATGAATTGTAGATTTATGATCAGCTTATCTATGAATATTATTTGAATCTTCTCTGAATTCTTATATGCATGATTTGATATCTTTGTATTTCTCTTCAAATTATCGGTTTGGTTTGGCCAACCAGATTGGTTTTTCTAGCAATGGGAGAGGTGCTTAGCTTTAGGTTCAATCTTGCATGATTTCACCCAGTGAAAAAGTAGGGGTAGCGAGACACATATTGAATTGTTACCATCGAGGATAAAAAGATGAGGTTTTCATCATATTGCTTGAGTTAATTCTTCTACATCAGGCCATCTTACTTAAGGCATTACTCCGTTCTTTATGAACTTAATACGCTAGATGCGTCCTGGATAGCGGTCGATGTGTGGAGTAATAGTAGTAGATGCAGGCAGGGGTCGGTCTACTTGACACGGACGTGATGCATATATTTCATAGTCATTGCCTTGGATATCGTCGCAACTTTGCGCTTTTCTATCAATTGCTCGACAGTAATTTCTTCACCCACTGTATTATTTTCCTTCATGAGAGAAGCCTTTGGTGATACCTATGGCCCCCGGGTTTATTTTCCGTCATACTTGTTTCCGATCTACTATTTTGCAATATTCTATTTTAAGATCTATAAACCAAAAAAACAACAAATATTTAGTTACCTTTTATTTCTATCTATCTATATCAGATCTCACCTTTGCAATTGACCGTGAAGGGATTGACAACCCCTTTATCGCGTTGGGTTCAAGTGTTTGATTGTTTGTGCAGGTGCATCGATTGGGAACTTGCTTGTACCTCCTACTAGATTGATACCTTTGTTCTCTAACTGAGGGAAATACTTATCTCTACTATGCTGCATCACCCTTTCCTCTTTAAGGGAAAAAGCAACGCAAGCTCAAGAAGTAGCAGGAAGAATTTCTGGCGCCGTTGCCGGGGAGTTCTACATCAAGCCTACCAAGTACCCATCATAAAATCTCATCTCTTGCATTACAATATTCGCCATTTGCCTCTCATTTTCCTCTCCCCCACTTCTAAAACGATTTTCAGAAAAATACAAAAATATTTGCCTTTTTATTCGCCCCTCTTCCGTTTGTCTTTTCGCTTGCTTTTTGTTTGCTCATGTGCTAGATCACTTGATTCGCTTTCATGGCTAGTTCCTCTACCATTGCTAGCGCTCTCGAAAATGAGGTCCTTAATTTTAAGCAAAGGGAGGGAGAAAATTTAAAGGACGCTTGGTATAGAATTTGTAATGCTCAGAATAGATCTACTCGAAAGCAATCTACCACCGTTCTTCTTCGCAATTTTTATGTGGGCGTTACTCCTTGGAGTAGATATGTTCTAGATACCATTACCGTGGGAAATTTCCTGGGGAGCCATACTTTTGATGCTTATAATGCTATGATATATTTAGTAGGACCATCACTTCTTATGGTTAATGAAACTATTTTAACCTTGGAACATGTGATGCAAAGACTTGATATTATTGAAAATAAAATTGCTACCGTAGAGCTGATTGAAAACTTGGATAAAAAGATTCATAATCATATTACTCAATATGTATCTAAGGTAGGAGTTACTTTAAGGAATCTAAGGGAAAAGGAACCCATAGTTAATGAAAAGATAGATCAAGATTCTACTAGAATTGGCAAACTAGAAGATATCATTACCAACTTGGGTTCAACTTTTTCCTCCGTTAAGACTACTCAAAAGTTTCCTCCTACTAAAGCTACAAAGTTTATTTATGTTCCTAAGAATAAGGGTGAATCTTCTAGTAAAGGAAACGAAGATCTCAAAATGATAAATGTTCACCCTAACCTTTTTGATATTATTAAGGAACCAATTGCCACGAGTGAATTTCTTGATTTCTTTCCTAGGAGATTGATCATTGATAAAACTAAAGAACCTCCTAAGGATTACAAGTGTGCAATTGAAGAATTGCATACCAAAGATGACAATACCTAGATCTGTTGCAATATGCCTAGCTAGGGGCGTTAAACAATAGCGCTTATTGGGAAGCAACCCAATTTTATTTTTGTTCTTGTTTTTTTGTTTCAGTTTTTTGAATAAAATTATCATCTAGCCTTTGGTTAGATGTGTTTTTGTGTTTTAAGTAGTGTTTGTGCCAAGTAAGACCTTTGGGATGGCTTACGGTGATAGTTGATTTGATCTTGCTGAAAAACAGAAACTTTTATGCCCAGTAAAATAATTTTCATAATTCACAGAAGCGTGATTTTGATCTAATTTTTTTACACAAGATTGATATACAAATTTGCCAGGTTGTCCTAATTAATTTTTGGAGTTACAGAAGTATACGAAGTTTCCTGATTACTACAGACTGTTCTATTTTTGACATATTCTGTTTTTCTTGTGTTGTTTACTTATTTTGATGAATCTATGGGTAGTATCGGGGGGTATGAACCATGGAGAAGTTGGAATACAGTATATATTACACCGATATAAATAAAGAATGAGTTCACAACAGTACCAAAAAGTGGTGATTTATTGTCTTATACTAATGGATCTCATGAGTTTTCTGTTGAGTATTGTGCTGTGAAGTTTTCAAGTTTTGGGTAAAGATTTGATGGACTATGGAATAAGGAGTAGCAAGAGGCTAAGCTTGGGGATGCCCAAGGCACCCCAAGGTAATATTCAAGGACAACCAAGAGCCTAAGCTTGGGGATGCCGCAGAAGGCATCCCCTCTTTTGTCTTCGTCTATCGGTAAATTTACTTGAGGCTATATTTTTATTCACCACATGATATCTGATGTATACTACACAACCTTCTTCTTGTAGACGTTGTTGGGCCTCCAAGTGCAGAGGTTTGTAGGACAATAGAAAATTTCCCTCAAGTGGACGACCTAAGGTTTATCAATCCGTGGGAGGCGTAGGATGAAGATGGTCTCTCTCAAACAACCCTGCAACCAAATAACAAAGAGTCTCTTGTGTCCCCAACACACCCAATACAATGGTAAATTGTATAGGTGCACTAGTTCGGCGAAGAGATGGTGATACAAGTGCAATATGGATGGTAGATATAGGTTTTTGTAATCTGAAAATATAAAAACAGCAAGGTAGCAACACTACAAAAAAAATACACTTCCGTGATGATATGTGTTTGTCACAGTAGGTCACGTTTTCTGTCATGCATCTACATCCATGACAATTTTATGACAGAATCAAGATAGTCATACCTGTGCTGTCGTAGAACTGTTCCATGACATTACCAAAATTATCATCACGGAAGTGTCCACTTCCATGACGATAAATCACGCGTCACAGAAGTGCTTTCGTCAAGGGTGACCGACACATGGCATCCACCGTAACGGAACGCCGTTAAGCTATCGGGTTCGGTTTTGGATCCGATAACCCGTTAACAGCCGGACCAATGGGGATTTTCCACGTGTAAAATTTTGATTGGCTGACGGAAACACGTGTCAGCTCCGCGTTGGCACAGGTGTCACTCATCCAATGGGCGAGATGCGCCTATGATTAAGAACAAGCACACACACACTAAATCCTGAAAAGAAAGATAGATGTTCATCTTCACACTGATAGCAGCAGGCTCACTACGTACGTTGTCCAATTGACACGTGGACCGGCCCAAAAGTGGCCCATAAAGTTTAAATCAGCCGGCCCAACTAAAGGCCCGCAAGATTTTGCGGGCCGGCCCAGCTAAAGGCCCATGAGATTTTGCGGACCATAATGGGCTGGCCCAGCTAAAGGCCCATAAGATTTTGCGGGCCATAATGGGCCGGCCCAGGTAAAGGCCCACAAGATTTTTGTGGGCCATAATGGGCTGTCCCAGGTGAAGGCCCACAAGATTTTTGTGGACCATAATGGGCCGGCCCAGCTAAAGGCCCATGAGATTTTGCCGACATTAATGGGCCGGCCCAGCTATAGGCCCACAAGATTTTGAGGACCCTAGTAGGCCGGCCCATTAACTGGCTGCCATGTTTTGGGCCAAATGCCGGCCCATATTTGATCCAGTCCATTAATGGCCTGCCACGTTCCGGGCGTAACAATGGCCCATATGAGATCCGACCCGTTAAAAGCCTACCATGTTCTGGGACAAATTACGGCCCAGATCAGGTCCGACCCTTTAAGAGGCTTTGGGCTAAATTATGGCCCATATCAGATTCGGCCCGTCAACTGGACGCTATGCTTTTGGGCCCACTTGCTAAAGGCCCATTTAGTAATTCGGCATGATATTAGTTTCGGCCTGTTAAGGGCCCGTTTAACATTTCAGCCCTATATTAATTTCGGCCTGTTAAAAGCCCGTCATATAGTTGGGCCTAACTACGGCCCGGTTTGCATCCAGCCTGCTCGCAGCCGATAATCTGATTGGGCCAAACAAGGACCGAGACAATTTTGGCATGTTAAAAGCCCGTGATTTGATTGGCACAATCATGGGCCGGGGTCCATTTCGGGCTGCTACCGGCCCGTGAGCTGTTCGGCACGTGTCAGACCCAACCTACTTCTCAGCCTCCTAAAAGCCCATTGAGTTTTCTTGCGAAAAGAGGGCCGGCGGTTTAGTCGGCCTATTAAAGGCCCGAATCTACTAGTGGGCCAGTTTACATTTAGGCCTTCTAACGGACCAAGATGACGAGGCCCATGATGCGGATCATACATCGTGATTGCATGACGGCCCGATTATGTACCGTAATTTTACGGTTTGGCTGGTTTACTGCGAAGACAGGATATATATACAGTAAAATAACTGCAGCATCATGAATAAGAAAAAACCTAGACTATACAATAAAGAAATTACGGCATATTACATCCACTGGGCATCAAAGTTCGCCACTATGATAATAAAGCACAAGCAGACAGCAGATTACATACACGAGGCATCAAAGATCGCCACCAGTGCAACTAAACACGCCGACAAAATAATATACAAAACCGACATCACTTCAATAGAGTTCAAGAAAGGTTAGCCCTGCTAGGGAGCTGCAGCGCAAGCAGCTGAGCAAGTTGATGAGACTGCGCTTGTTTAACACTTATATCCTCCTCACTCCAAAAGATAAACAAGCAGACAGATGACAGATTTTCCACATAAAAGTATCAGTGCTGACAATTCATCACATTTCTTACTGACCAATAAAGTGACACAGCTTAAAATTGCATTAACACAATATGGTATTGTTCAGGTCAAGACTTGGCAGGAAATGACATTGTGAAGGAGTTGGCAGCTTCACGACACCACTCGATTACAGATCAAGAACTCATAAGTATCAATGGTTAGTGTGCTGTCAATTTATCCCATTTCAGATTGGCAAATAAAGAGACGGTTTAAATAATAGTAGAATGATATGACATTGTTCATAGTTAAGACACTGCAGAATATGACATTGTGCTGTAGTGGGTAGGTTCACCACACCACTGGATTATGGATCTAGAACAGAAGCATACATGTAGTGCAAAAGAAGATCATTTGCTCTGTATAGTTTAATTTACATGGTATGAAGAAGGAACTTGGTTGTACAACTGAAAACTTAAATTGAGAAGGACAAACTTTTGTTTATGAACTACATAATAAACTTTAAACATGCAATTTAATGCAAACACCAAAAATAAACAGCTGTTGCAGTCATGCCTAACCAAATATACACAACAAAGTTTGAAGGCTTGAGAAGGACAAACTTACATTATTGGTGAAGGCAGGCTCTATAAAGCCCTTGTCCATGCTGATGGGGGGGCAATTCAAGAAGTTTACCATAGAATCTTCTTCATAAGCATTGCCTTTATTCTACATTTTGTTAAGAGTAAATATAGATGTGACAATATAAGAAAAAATGGAGAATATTTAAGATAAGATGAAGAGTGATGCTACATAACCAAGTAGCTATAAATGTAAGTACAGCGATACAGGCAAAAGGTACAGCCAAGAGCAATGCAGAGCTAAACTTCTTCAGTACCATCGGTGTTATCCAACCTTATGGTAAGAGTAAATATAGATCTTATGTGTAGAAAATGGAGGGCAAAGGAAAATAAGCTGCAGAGTGATGGTACATGAACAACTACCTGTCAATATAAGTACACTGATAAAGGACAACAGGTACTTACAAGAACAATGCAGAGCTAAAAAATTTCATTGGCATTGGATATATTCTACACTAATGTAACCATTCATACAGATCAGATAATTTGGAGCGAACAATTGATAAGCAAGCTATCATGCATACTGCTGTCACATAATGAACCAGGTATGTATGCAAGTACAGTGATATAGGACAACAGTTACTAACAAGAGCAAAGCAGCGGGCAGCATATTTGCGATATCCTGTCGTTCTTTTCAAACCGGAATTCTTTTTCGAGCAGATTTCCTGCAAAAAAGATCCGTAAGGCACATGCGGAAAAGTAGAAGTTCAAATTGTCATGCGATATCATAGACAGTACCTCATCCTCGGAACGAGACCAGTGCATAACAAGGTTTTTCCATTCAATGTCTTCTAAATTTAGCACAGGAGACTTCACCAGAAATTCGTTTATAGACTTGCCATCAAAGTGTGATTTCCTCAGGTAAGACCAATACTGCTGCAATGCTTCCTTGAAAAGCGCAAGCAAGCTTTGCTTGTCATGACTATCCAGATTGACCCTCGCCTACTTACAACAATGTAATGTAAATCATTGATGTGTTCAATCAGCAGAAAACAGGAAAATAATCACCATGAATAATAGCACTTACACGTAAGTGGGACAGGAAGATGTGAAAATGGTGTTTGTCTTCACTATAATCTTCCCATGATGGGAATATATGCACGTAGTCCCTAACAACATTGAAAGCATTGTCTTTTAAACTGGGAATAACAGGAATGGGGTTCCAATCTGCAGGAATTGGCCGTCTCTGCAGTTGGGATAGGTCTTCGGCCGGTGGACTTGCTGTACTTTTTGCTGGAGTGGGATTTTTCTGTGGTACGGCTGGTGCTATGGCAACTGAAATCGGCATACCTTTTGCTGTAGTGCAGGTCCTGTGTGGTGGGGCTAGTGGTGTGGCCAGTGAAGTATGGGTACAGTCTGCTGGAGTCGGTCCTACGTTTTGTGTCACTGGTTGTACAGCCAATATAAGTGGGGTGTTGTCTGATTTCTCCGGCACAACCACGTTTTTCAAGGACTTTGCTGGTGCTCCTTCAGGTTCGGCAATCACCCTCTTCCTTTTTGATGTCTGATGCACAAGAACAACATTTGAGTGAAAAACATGGTATGATGACAGATGGAAAATGTATTGATAATGGATGGGCATGGCATCTCGACATATATGATGAGTAAACTAAGCAGATGGCGGTGCAACAAAGTAGAAGAAATGCAAGACAACATATGCAAGATACACGAAATCAATAAAACCTTGCCAAATTAGAACAGGCACCTTGATGGGTGAACAGGACAGGCCATCTGCCTTTGACTCCTCGAGGTTAGAATAGTCATTAGGATCATATTCTGAACAAGAATCAACAGGTGGGGAGCGTATGAGTTTCATTGCATCCAGAATGGCACTCAATGCCTTGGTGCCAATTTTGTAAGTCATTGCGGTGTTTAGCTTCAAGAGTGGACTACTGCTAGTGCGACACAAAGCAACTACATAGATCATAGTGTAGATATAACGGGAAAACCGAAAGCATCAGAGTAAAATCAGCAAAGTGGAACTTGCTGGAATATATGTGCTAGTATTGCCGGTACGGATAGAAAGGCTTCGGATACCAGCTCTCTTCACTGAAGGTGCGGTACTGTTAATATCAGTGTAACTCTCAAAGGCGACACAGCTCCCCGCATTTCCTTGCTATTCTTATAGGATTCAAGTGGGCAGGCCACTACAAATCCTATTCCCATATTTACAAAATCCTACGAATCAAAGAGGCCCGAAGAGTTCAAAGAGTCCATACCAACCGACCGTATAGACCTCTACACTGCAAATGTCCCTGCTCATCTTCACTACAAGGAACATACTGTACTACTATCATACTCCCTCCGTTCCAAAATATAAGTCTTGGTAGAGATTTCCACTATGGATCACATACAGATGTATCCAGATACATTTTAGAGTGTAGATTCACTCATTTTGCTCCATATGTAGTCCATGGTGGAATCTATACAAAGACTTGTATTTAGGAACGGAGAGAGTACTTATTAAAGAAGAACGGAAGAGGAACATGCTAAAGAAGAGCAAGCAGATTTTGGATAATAAAATGTTCGTTGCGCAGTGCCCACACATGATGAACCAGAGCGCATTAAGAAAGCAACTCCCTGCTGTCTCTCTATATGTGGTGAACGTGCTTTTTGAAAGTAAAGTAGGAACATTAGCTGACCAATTAAATGTTATCTGTTTTAGTAATATCATCATCATATCAGATTCGTACTTGAGCAACAAGTTTGGAATTATGAGTGGCACGTTGTTTAGCTTGATGGATTCACGAGCAGTGCTAAGCAGGTACGATGATGGTACTGAATATAAAGGCATGTCTGCATGCAAGTCGCGTGACTTTTGTCATTTGGGTCAGTCGACCATTTCAGGCGGTTGGATGAAGATCCTACGTCTCCTAACCCTTCTTCTTCCTCGTCTTTGATACTTCCCATACAGAACACCGCACGGGCCGCCGGCCGAACCATCGGCCCTCACCGCCTGTGTTCCTCCACCACCCCCACCCCCACCCCCGCCCCCACCCGCGTCGAGTTTTCTTCCTTCGGCGAGGCCCCACCACCCCCCCACACACAACCAAAGTCCCCACCCAAGCCCCTTCGTTCGCACCGGCGAACTCCGGCGAGCTCTAAAAAATCGACTGACCCAATTTTGAAATTTAGTCTACTGTGATTTAACTAGTGTGGAATATAAAAGGGGAAAACCATAAGCATTGGGAGTATAGTGTTGAGCGTGCCATGGCGGATCTGAAGGTGCAAACCGGACAAAGGCAACTTCTCAACCAATGTTTGCTTTCAACTAGCATGTAAGTGATGGACAAGAAATCAAAATAAAGCAGTGGCGATCTATTTTCTTGATGCGATAAATAAGTTGAGCATATATGAAAGAGTACCACCTCTGGTGTGGCACCGTGTATGCATCTGCTGAGAATTTGATAGTGCTGCGGTAGCGATGGCTGTCGGCGGTGTGGAAGCAGATCTAGGGGGTAGACGGTGGCAGCGGGGCGCGGTGGACGAGACTATCGTAGGAGCGGTGCCGGCAAGGTGGACGACGGAAGGGATGAAGCGAGAGGATGGGATGCAAGGATCCCGGTCCACAGCCGTGGATGAGAGAGGTCGATCTCTTGTAATGGACGGCGGCGTCGGGGTATCAGCTCCCGCATGGTGGAGGAGGACGGTGGTGGATGAGGTGGCGGACGGAGGAGGCTGGGGTGGAGAGGGTGTTTTGGCGCCCACGGAGTACAAATGGGGAAATGGAGGTGGAGAGGAAGGGGGGAACCATGTCTTCAGGGCGCACTTGTCTCAAATGCGAGGAAATTTACAAACTTAGCCCCCGTTTCAAATTTCCTACATCACAGCAATATTAGTCGGTTGGGGATGGGATGGTAATCTCGCATACACCGAATATTTGCCGACGAGAGTTTGTTTTTGGCGCCCACCGTGTATGAATCGGGGAGGGAGTTGATTTTGGCCGAGGACACACTGTGTTTTGGCGCCCACCGTGTATGAATCCGGGTGAGAGGCGGTTATGTCACGTTTGAGTGAAATTACAAACCTACCCCTATCGAAACCTATAGAAATCGAGCAGATTGGCTATGCGTGGCAGGGATAGGCAGTAGTAATTTCCATCTCGCAGATTTTGGTTTCGGGCGGTTACTGCGACTTTCCCCGCTTCGTTCAAATTTTGCAGAGTGCACGTTTACCGTGCCAACTCAATTCGAATCCCGTTTGTATTCTATTTTTTTCGGGCGGGATCCATTTTTGATTGGAATAAAATTCTATATACATCATTTTTTATATATACTTTCAAAAGCACAACAAAGAATTCTGCTCCTTTATATGTATAATATGATTTACAAATACAATGATCTCAAAATCATAAGGTTGAATTCAAAAAATTAAACCAAATTATGTTCTACTAAAATGTATGGATCAGTAATATCTACATATTAAATAACATAGATGCGCGTGAATTCATATGAGTATGCATGTTTGATAGATCAATTTTGGTTCGAGTATGGATTACATGTATCATCATCTCGAATTGAAATATTTGAATCCCTTTTATGTTCACTCCTTTCACGCCCATCTCTCTCGCATGCATGCTCCTTCATGTAGCTATCACTCTCTTTTCTCCAGCTCACCCGCACGCTCACTTCATGTTTCTCCTATCCTCGCAAACATGGTCTCTCGACGTCTCCCTTGAGAAGTGTCACACTCTCCCTATCATTATACATTACACGGTTTTCATTATCTCTCACGTCTCTACCGTTCTCTCGTATCACTAGGTACCTAAGCTTTCTTTTTCACCGCCACACACACAGTCTCCACTCGTCTTTCACTTTGTCTTTCTCTCTATGGGATTCTCTCACACACCCTATATGTCTCTAGATATGAATCATACCACTAAAATTACTCTCTCTCTCCTGTAGACACAACATTTGTTGCGGTCTCCTTTTCGTCTCCATCCCAGACTGACATTATTCATTTGTTTACCGATCAGACAAACTCCCCCCCTCTCTCTCTCACACACACACACAACTCCTGCTTCCACTCCCCTTCCCGACTACCGTCTCTCTCTCACACACACAAAACTCTCGCTTTCGCACCCCCGACTCGTATTTCTCTCACAAACATTTATCGACTAGCCTCTAGATAGGTTTATACACCCGCACACTCGTGCTTCCACTATCGCATACATGTCTCTCTCCCGCTCCTTGTATCTATGTAGATTTTTCTTCCCTTCTTGAGACACGCCCTCTCGATCGTGCACACACACACTATCGCCTCATTTTAAGTTGATACCTCTCGCACACACACTCTTTGTGTCTTTGTCACACATGCACTCCGTCCTCCGCCTCTCTCCCTCTCTCTCACACACATGGGATTTTTGCAACAACTAGCAAGATGCCCATGCGTTGCACGGAACATGAAGATGCATTTGTATGAGTAGTTTATCTTGTGGGAGAAAAGGATGAACAAGGGAAGGCCTTATTTGCAAGTGTGGAGAGGGGTGTGGGTATCTTTTTGCAAAATTGCCATAGTTTCCTTCCTATCCGTCAGATATAGATCGGACGGCCTATATTGCAGGATGGCAGGCACACGATCATCACCGACTATGCTTTTTCTAAGAGTAGGGATAAAAAACAGAGTTGGTGATGATGGTGGGCCTGCCATCCTGCAATATAGGCCGTCCGATTTATATCTGACGGATAGGAACGAAACTATGGCAATTTACCCGCACTCCTCTCCACATTTGCAGATAAGGCCTTCCCTCGTTCATCCTTTTCTCCCACAAGATCTTGATGTTCCGTGCAACGCACGGGCATCTTGCTAGTAAGAGTAGAAATTAGACATATACCACTTCTCGAATCTTGAAACCAACAACATTCCTCCCTTATCTCATCAAAACCGCCAAAGGAATATATTTTGAGTGAAACATAACATTTTTTAGTGATATACGTATTTCAAAACTAGACTTTTTTTCTATCAAATCGGTGAATATGTATTAATCTACTCTGATCGTGTGGCAACGCATTGGCACATTGCTAGTAGTTATTATAATTTTTTGGACACCAGACAAACGGTGGAGTACATATATGAAGAGAAGAGGCACACGCACGCAGTCGGTCTCTCGCTGTCTCGCACACATGAGTGTTACGTAAAGGCAACGTTAACAAATAAACCCTAAAACCCTAGGTGCACGATTGCTGCATTCGCGGGTACCGGGTACGTGGTGGAGCGCACCTTTGTAGGAATAGTTAGCTCGCGTGATAATTTGATCCGTAGGAGTTGATGGTCGGGACCATAGGTGAGCGACTTGGAGGCGGTGGCTCGCCAGTTGCCACAGATTGAGTAGCCACGTTTAAAATATCATTTTTAGCGGGGTTAAGAGTTCCGATTTTCAATGGCGCGTTATAAGTACTAAGTAGTTTTTAGAACGATTGGTATGGAGCGAAAATGGAATTCATAGTACAACGTACCTCCTTGGCGTATGGTTGTATGGGTTTATGTTGCGAGATGTTGAACCTGGTAGTTCTAGGGCAAATACTATGGTTTAGATTTAGATGTTGGTTTTCAGTAATGAAAATCGGAAGGGGGAAACCCTTCTTTGATTAAAAAACTACTACCTCCGTTCTGGTTTACTAGTCCCCATCGTATTTTGGGTCAAAGTTTGTCCACGAATTTTACTTGTAAAATGTGAATGGAAAATGAGATTTTGTTATACGCAAACAAAAAAGGACTGGAGGGAGTGATTGCTCTGACACGGACGCGACCTCTCATAGCGTAGGCATTGAACCGGCGCGCCGGCCAAGAGGGCCCCACTCGCTGCAGGCCCGGCTGAACACGCCTCCTCGCCGCATGCAACCGGCTTCAGACTGCCCCGCCTGCCTTCATTGAATCCGCGCGTGTGCCGGCAACACGTCCTTCCGCGAGCCGGCCGGCATTTTAGAACACAAAAAATGACCAAAATATAATTAATTACGCATGGTCTTGACTTGTTGTGCTCGCACTGGTAGCAGGAACTAGAGGTTTTTCTTTATTCATAACTCTCCTCAATTTTTTTGGCTTTGAAGTGAATCATGGTTGTGGACATTATGTATGAATGTGGAGATATCTGTGAACATGAGTTTGATGTGGAAGTTGAACTTGGAATGTCGGGCTTGCGCGTGAACTATACCATGTCCAATGCTTCGTCTGTTATTGTTTGGAAAGTAATTGCTGTTATTACATGACCCGAAAAATATATATTTGTGCCACATCAGTAGATGCACGGACATCACAACAGGCATGCTGACTGGATAAACATTTGAACCTAGCTACTATGAAGGAAATTTTGTATTGACAACAGTTTTAGATAGCAGGAGATGCCTAGCCTGCTCTGCCTCTGCTAGCTTATTTCTGGCTTCTTCCATCTCTTCTTTGGCATGGGTGAAGAGAGCATCTGATTGCTCTTTTCGCTTCTTCAGGAACTCAGCTACATTCTCAAGGGCTGCTGCACGCTTTCTTTCAGCCTTTACTAGAGCCACGAGGACACGAACAGCTGACGACTCCACCTGGCTTGTGTGTAATCCAACATCATCTGGGAATTTGCACCTTGTGTCTAATCCAGCATCATTAGGGAACTGGCACCTTGTGTGTAATCCAGCCTCATTCTGGAAACATGATCTCGAGGTTGACCATACTTCCCTCCTCGCAGGAACTGCATCCTGACATGAAGTTACTTCTTTTTTAGATCAATACTCAGAGCAACCCAGATCCATTTAGTAGAAGCCAGATAAACAGAACTGGGAGAAGTGAATTCAAAAGGAAAAAAATATAAAAACAGACTACAAGGTGAGAACACCCACTTCCTACATCAAGCTAAAAACGAAAGCATTAGGACGATTAAGACTCTTCTTATGACACATCGAAGAACACGAGGCTTAAGAGAAACAGAAACTACAACATATACACATCGAAGAACACGAGGCTAAACGAAAGTAATTGAAAGGGTGTTACTTACCAAAGCTCGTTTTACAGGTTCGGTGCAGCTCCTCTTTAACTTGCCACGCTCCTTGAAGATGTCCCCAATATCCCGTGTTTGGTCTTCATTGCTCCTCTGCATGTTCGCACTCGTGGTTTTAAAATCTCAACATGGCAAGAAAAATGGAGGCTATAACCAATTACTTTTACGGGAACAATAGCACCCAGGAAATTTGAAGGGTAGGTATGAACAAAATTGGAACTGCACATGTACTGCTAAGTGATTCAATACACACATTACCAATCGAGGAGGAGAACGATGGTCGCGGCGGCCTCTGTGAGTCATGGTCGGCAACGGGAGTCAGTTCATTGTCCACGACGGTGGTGCTTCTGCGCTTGGCGTCGGCTTCCGGGAAGCAGATCCGAGACCGTGGAAGACGGTGCCGGGGAAGAGGCTCCGTGTACGACAGCGACGGTGGACCGGCTCCAGTGCGGCGTCCGAGGTCGTCGATGAGGCAGATGCGCTGCAATGGACGAGTGCGCCGATGTAGAAGGGGAGGAGCACGAAGGCTGCGGTGCCGTGGAGAAGTCTATTTTGCGGTGGGGATAGAAAATGGGGAGTATTCAGGTGTACTACTCTGGGTGCCGGGGTGGGGTTGGCTGGGTAGGGTGAACCTGAAGTTACGAAAACAGCCCCCTACCAACCGTCATCCGTAGGCCTGTTCCGAAGGCTATGATGGTAACTTCCCACTGCTCGAATCAGGGTCGCGGGAGATTTTCCCGCCGACCTCAAAATTTTGTGACACTGAACTCCCCGTGTGGCGTGTTGGGTGATTCGGCTAAGCAACTAGCGAGTAGTACTAGTAAACTCTGCATATTAGGTTTGACCGAAGTCAAACTTCCTAAAGTTTGACCAAGTTTATAGAAAATATAAACATTTACCATAACAGATATGTATGATGTGAAAGTACATTCAATAATGAATCTAATGGTATTTATTTGTTATTGTATATGTTAATATTTTTTGTTATAAACTTTCTGAGAGTTTACAAAACTTGACTTTGACCAATGCTAATACGCGGACTTAAATTAATACACATTTGTTTTCTTAGTATGTAGTGAATTAATCATTTGTTGAAATTGTGAAATAAATATATTAGGCTACTGACTTCGAATGTAATGGTCTATACAATTCAATAGTTACAATCATTGTCAAATTCCAAGATGTATACGAGGTCTATAGTACTTCACAACATGCTCAAACTCGCATAATCCCAGTCAAATGACAATCAAAATGCATTTCATAGTTATTACTTTGTAGGATGCAACAAAACCAACAATAACTCTACATCAGCCATTATAAAAGCAACATTTTGAACATATCCCAATGTGTGAATGAAACGTGTAGAGAGAGCTTGCGAAGATGGAGCGGATAGGGCGGGAAAGGCTGAATGTATGTGGACGAGAGAGTAGGAGATAAACCTAACGAAACAGAGAGAGGGAGATAGAGAGAGAAAGAGAGAGGAAGAAATTAGGTCTGTGAGAAAGATGGAGACATGTAATATACGTGAGATGCGTGTGCATCCGGATTCTGTACAGGTGGAAGGAGAAGAGACAACAGGTTTGATGAGAGAGCTGGAAAAACATGGACGAGAGGGGAAGGATCTCGTGGGTTGAGGGATTGATAAATTTGTGCGGGGGGGGAGAGGGATTGGTAATTTTGTGCAAGAGAGAGAGGGTGGGGGGAGGAGCCAGTCAGCCGTCGTCACATCATCCTTCTTCCAAATGGCCCCGCATTCTCTAGCGCAGTGTGGTCGCCGTCTTCGGTCTCCTCGATGCCCTCTTTGAAGATTGAGGTGTTGTGCATGCTGGGGTGCAGAGAAGCACAAGCGAGAGTGGTCACCATATAACCTTGGATGGGGATGAATTGTGTGCTCGGGGGAGGGGGTGTGTGTGTGCTGTGTGCTATGTGTGTGTGTGTGTGTGTGTGTGTGTGTCAGATATTGAGAGAAAACAAACCTAAGGAGAGAAATGTGTGTGTATGTGACGGAAAGCTACATGCTAAACAGGGTATTCATGAAGAGATTGTGCGTGCGAGATAGAGAGCGATGTGCGGGCCTTGAGGTGGGTAGGGGCCGGGTGAGGGTGTCAAAATGTGCGCGTTGATGCATGTGTTACATGCGATCGTGCAAGGGACGGATGAATCGAGAGAGATGGTTGTTGTGTTACGGATGCTCCTCTCTCTCTCTCTCTCACACACACACACAAGTAAAATAGAAGACCGTTCTCTCATGTATGCACAAGTACACAACGTATCGACATATGTCTATGTCTCACTCATGCATGATCATTTGCACATTCACACCTCTCTATGTCTCTATCACACGCACACCGTCTCCACATTGCCCTTCCGCCACAACACACATATGGACACATACACACGTTCTCTCTAAGTCACGCACACAAAATCAGTATTAAAAAAACTAGGGCGCACCTAAAACGTCCAAATCCAAATAAACACGAACTGGAGCTAAATTCAAATATATGGAAATATTGTAGCGTCAAGAACTTTTCCCGGAAAAAAAGATGAGTAATATTCGGGGATTGTTTTCACACACACAAAAAGGTTTGGTGGATGTCCTTCGAGCGCGACACGGTGACGCACCATTCGATCGACCGCGCGACCGCGGTTCACACGCTTGCACATGATTCCGTATCGTGGCTGAGCGCTGCCTAAGTCTAATGTTTACGTGTACTAGTACGGTTTTCTTTTAAGTTTGACCAACCCTATATAAAACTAAACTAAGCTCCCATACGCGCACTCATCAATATGATGCCGCCGCCGTTGCGCATGCCCGCGCCCGCCTGCTCCGGCCAACAATTTCTCGCCCATCACCGCCATGTCGCCGCCAAGCCGAAGGCTCGCCCGCTCATGTCATCTGCAGTCCCTCCTCGCGATGCCGCCGCGCTACCAAGCACGCGAGCAGCTGGTGGAGCTGCGTCTATGCACACAGCGTACGAAGAGGAGGACGAGCGCGTGCTCCAGCATGCCGGCGAGGAGGAACTAGCATGTCATTGTCGTCTCCGCCCGCGCTGAGGAGGTACGCATGGTGGCTTTCGCGGCGGAAGCCGGTCGCGCGCGCGTCGAGCCCGCAGACCGGGTGCGGACGCGGAATCTACCTTTGAGACCTTGAATGCCACGTGGATCCTGCAATCTGAAGGAGCAATTTGGGTTAGTCGACTCTTGTGAGCCGTTTGATGCAACATGGATGGCTATAAGGGCTTCTTCAACCTCCAGAATTGATGCACGGTTCATCATCTCAGCCCGCCACACGCCTAAACGCCTGCCGCCGCCGCGCCCTCCCCTGAACCGCCTGCTACCGCCATGCTCCCCGCCACCCCCGCCATCCGTTTGACC
This sequence comes from Triticum aestivum, assembly GCF_018294505.1. Classification (NCBI taxonomy): domain Eukaryota; kingdom Viridiplantae; phylum Streptophyta; class Magnoliopsida; order Poales; family Poaceae; genus Triticum; species Triticum aestivum. Next base: position 70,350,463 of record NC_057796.1, read on the forward strand.
CCGGGCACGATCCATTTTTTCCGGCGAACTGCATTCCACACCCAACACTCATAAGATAGATCATGGGCACCCTGCCACCCTAATACATATACTGGGGTAGCTTCTCTGCCGTCTTCTTTCTTTGCTCCGTCGAACTTCTTTCACAAATCAACTGACCCAAATTATACTACTAGTACGAACGTATTAAGTACAGTAGGAACACGAAGATACGACCAGTAGTACCAACTGCAAGAAGAACAGTAGTAAGACATAGTACTAGTACTACTGTACGTACTAAAGAGTTCAAATAACGAGAAAGAACATAAACATAGTTCTGCTGGGGCCTCAGCACAACACACCCTTGAAAATAAACTAAGCAACTAGTCCGCTTGACACTGTAGTAGAACCAGCATGAGCGACGACACTGCCACCTACTCGGAGTCCGAGTCCACATCCTTGACTTCGTCCTCGTCCCGCTTCCTCTTCCTCTTCGCCGACGCTTCTTTGGCTTGAACCGGACACTGGGCTCTGCTTCTTCATCCAACCCTTGTAGATATTTAAACAAAGGTAGGCATCCATTGCTGCGTACAGGGTGTGATTTTTGTCACGACCGGTTTTTCAATAAAATATTTATTCAGAGACCAATCCCTTTTACAGACCAGTAAAGAAGAATTCCTTCTCACTGGTAGACAATATCTTGGTCACAGAAGAGAAATACCAGGAGTACTGAATATAATACAAGGTTGAGCGGAGACTGCTCAACAATTTATTACATGCACACCATTAAAACATAATGGCGGATAGGGTGGCATAACTACTAACTCACGATAACAACGGTGGTGGAAAAATCACAGCGGAGCGGGTGATATGACTCCTGAAAACTACAGCTCTTCGAGCGTCGGGGTGAGGCTCGAGGAGACTTATTGCGGGCGGCGGAAGCGTATATAATACAAGTGACCAATATCCAGGATCGCACGGGACTGACTGGGACTCCTCTAGGCGTCGGACTTACTATCAAACTCTTCATCCATGAGATCGCCTTCGTCAACATCTGGCCAAATCAACAAGCCAGGTGAGTACTATGAAAGTACTCGCAAGACAGTTCGGACATAAGATATAACAAATGTAACATGATGCATATGAACAGATTAACAAGTGCACTCAGACATAGAGATAATAATGCACAGGAAATAAAAGAGAAGTCGGGCGGTAGTCCTCCCGAAATCCCAAAATAAAATACTGGGTGCCAAACGAGGGTCTGAATGGCTCCTCGAGAGAAAAAGCAAGAATAACAATGCCGCAGTCGGGCGTCAAGGCGACACCACATAAAGGGCTTAATATAGAAAATAAAAGGCAGTGCGTGCCACAGTCGGACGTCTGAGCGACATCACATAAAGGGCTTATATTGAAAGTAAAAGACAAACATGCCACAGTCGGACGTCTGAGCGACATCACATAAAGGGCTTATATTGAAAGTAAGAGACAAACATGCCACAGTAAGACGTCTGAGCGACATCACATAAAGGGCTTATATTGAAAGTAAAAGACAAACATGCCACAGTCGGACGTCTGAGCGACATCACATAAAGGGCTTATATTCATAACTTAGTAGCTCATGAATTTTAAATCACATCAAGAGAATAATCAGGCATGAGATAAACAACAGGGTTAGTCCATCCACAGGAATAACGTTCAGCCAAGTTTACTACTCACGCTCGCTTACCGGAAAGAAAAATACCACGAGGTTTTGACATAGACATGGATACGCTGATCACGTTACTTGACCATGGATACGATGACTCGGAAGGATTTGACTCTGCAGAGTTTGTACCTTAACCACAGCCAACGGATTTCAGCAGTCACGGGGACTGGTTCCGTTTACGGTGTTTTGGAAGAAACACGTCTAACCAGTACACACCCATTCAACATTCCGAAGCCAGGAATCACCCTCGGCAACGTTCAAGAAAAACCTTGAGACGGGGAGGCTACAACCTCGCGTAGCATGGGATCAAATTTCTATACGCGCGCTCTAAGGGGTGCCCCCCTCTCGGTCCCAACCGGAAACACCCATGCCCCTGACCGGATGACTGGCTTTAATCCAGGGCCATGGAACCCTCATCCCGGCCCCTCTGTTTGGTGTGTACACGGAAAGAGGTTACGAACTTACTAAACCGCATTCTGGCAGAAAACATGTGGTAGCACGGAAGGGGGAAGAACGATAACGTGACTCCGTCCACGTTAACGTCGGAATTTATCGGATGACGTAAGGCTGGCATGCTACAACAGTACCACCTTACTGCCCTTCATGTCACCACATGACTAGGCCACCTCTCATCAGAGATCACAGTAACTTTGGAACACACGGGTAGTTGCCTCACATGCAACGAGATACTCACCGATACTCATATGCCATGCACAACCTTTCACGCAAACATGCAAACACCTATCATATCAAAGGTTCAAACATGCTTGCCTGGTTCGGAGAAGTCCGAGTCTAGCTCGGCGAAGTTCGCGGCTCCGTCACCTCTCCCGGAACCTACGGTATAGCGAAAATGCATACTAACGTGAAAACCAACACATGCATAAAAGTTGTTCCAAAAAATTTCCAAATAAATCCCATAAAAAACTAGACAAAATTATAAGACTGTCAGAAAAAGAATCACTCAAAAATCACTTTTTATTAAAAAGTTATAAGGGTTTCTGTCCAGGGACTCATCTGTAATGAAACAGAAAATATCCAGGGACTCAACTGAGAAAGCAGAAAACGGTTCGGAGTAAAAGACGTCAGCCCGAAGAGAAAACGTACTCTGCCCGAAGGCGCCAACAGAAAACGGTTTGCGGGGAAAGAAAGAGAGGCTGACGTGGGGGGTCCACATGTCAGGTTTGAAAACCTCGCCGGCGCCCGAAGGCTGCGGTGGTCGCCGGCATCGAACCACGGCGAGTCAGGGAGATCGGAGTGTACCAAGAGTATCAGCGTGTCCTGCCGCGTCGGTGGGTGGTGGACTTGGGCGTCGGAGAGCACCACGTCGACGGCGACACTTTCTCCGGCGGACGGCGGCTCGGGCGATGGTGGGGAACTCCGGTGGGTGCTGCAAACTCCAAATTGAAGCGCGGGTCAGGAGCGTGGATGCATAGGGAAGCTATTGGCAAGAGATGAGGGGCAGAGGTGCACGCAGGGGAGCGAATCGAGCTGGATCCCGTGGCGGGTCGCGGCGGCCGGAGTTGAGGAAGAAGACTCCCTCGGGGCTCTTCCAGTGGCTAGGCGGGGTCTTGGTGGAGTGCAGAGGTGGTGTTGGGACTAGCTGGAGCTCGGGGCCGCTATTTATAGGCGGCTTGAGGGGGTGGCCGTGAACGGAGAATCTCCGGCGAGCGATTACGGCGAGGCAGTGGATTGGCATAGGGTTTAGGTGGCCAGGCAGCATCAGTGAGAGTTACTGGTCCCGTTCCACTGCTAAACTCGGTCGGGCATGGCGTAATGGCGTCGGTCTTTGTCGGGGTCGCCGTACTGGCACGGCGGCGGCAGAGAGCGCGCTCCGCGCCTAGCGGTTCACGACAAGGGTGGCAGCATGCACGGGGGAGTGGAAGACCACGTGGCGGCCTCCGGTGGCTTGGGCGGCGCTGGCATCGGTCACGGGGCGGCGCACCTCCTCCTGCTCGTCGCCGACGCCCGCAAGCATCCAAGCGCTCGTGCGGTGCAGAGGACAAGGGGGAGGGGACAGGGAACACGGCGACGCCGAGGCACTGGCGAGATCGACTACGGACACTGAAGAAACGACAGTAGTTCAGACACTGTTAACTGAACTTGACTGAACCTTAGAGAAACAGTGTCCAGCAGGTGTTCGATGAAATGATTTGGTATGAAGAAAAATTTTCCTGGAGCTGGGACTTGGTGAGGTGACCTCTCAATGCACCCAGAGACTGCCTGATTTTTCTCAGAATTTTTGGAGAAGGATTTGAATGAATTTCATGAAATTTGGCAAATCTGGTCCAAACTTGCAGCAAGTATAGTTTTAAAATTTTGAACTGGAGACCAGTGGATCTACATGGATCTTGGTTGAGGGTTCAAAGGACTAGGAAGGGAAAATGGTTTGGGGGCAAAAATCAAAGCAGAAAGAGTAGTTCCTTTGTAAACCTCCAAGGATCAAGATATAAGGCAGAAATTGTTTTTGATAAGAAATAAATGGAAATAATTATATGGAGAGGTTCAACTTGCTGGATTTGAAGTACATCATGATCCAAAGATGAGGAAAGGCTTATGGGAGGGAATTTACCCTTGGGTCATGGCAAGAGGAATTTTTGAAAGTGGAAAAGGATCATTCCAAAAGCTATAGGGCTTTTTTTAAGAAATTTTCAAAGACATTTTTTTCAAGAGAAAAGCATTTTGGTTTGAGTCCAAATAAAAGAGGAAAACCTCCTAGACCAAAATCAAGTTTTGAGTGAATCCAAAAATGAAGCACTAGTCATAAAAGAAAATATTTAGAGGGAGAGTTCTTTTAGAAGAAAATTTTAAATCACCTCCCTCAAATCAAGGAAAAGTTTTGAAAAAGCCAAATAAAATTTTGGGTGTCACAATTTTCATCTAATGTCTTCGACTCCCATGCATGATGAAACTCGTGGTGAGGTTGCTTCAGTTTTAGCGTACGAAGGATCAATCATGGCTGCTGCCAGGGTCAGCATTGAAGGCTGAGAGGAGGACACCAGGCTTGCCTTCTGGAGATCGAAGGGTGGCCTACAACTAGGCCTATCTGACCCAGGACATCCCTATCATTCCTAAAGTCTACAGTAATGAATTTCACTCTTCCGTCCTTGAGGAAGTTCTTAAAATCCTGGCACTCAACATCGGCATGGCATATGTGGTAGACCAAGCACACGTTATGTACGCAAACCTAGATCACGGTGGGCTTCTTCTTCTCTGCCTCCTTTAGTTTCTTCTCTCTTTGTAGGACTGTGGTGTACTCAACATCTAGCCCAGCGACCCACTCATCCGTTGAACTGTTGAACATGCGTAGGAAGCGAGCAAGGCATGCTTTCACTGTCACAGATCCACGTGTGTAGATGATGAAGAACTCATCGCCGGTGATGGCTCTAACCTGGTACTCAGCGGCAACCATGGAGATTTGGGAGGCCATGGATTTTGGAGGAAGGTTAGGAGAAGTTGAACTGGTGTAATGTGAAAGGACGGGATGACTGGGAGCGAACTGTTGTAAGGTACTGTACTAGTAGAAGACGGGGACGAGTAGGGCGTGCGAACGGCGTGGGGTTGCTGGCTTGCCCGGTGGATAAATGGCTGCAAGCCCCCAAAGAGTTCTCGAGAACTATGCGGGACCCACTAGATGTCATGTCTACTAGACCCATATCGTAGGCCTGACGGTATAGCTTCTGCCTGTTCGCACATGCCGGCGCGTGGGTAACTTCACTTAATTCCGTCAACTGTCGCGCCTCCCACGACCTTTGCCTCCCTCGCGCGGTCGCACCCTTTGAGACTTCGACCGGCTATAAATGAGCAATTTTTTTTGCCTACTCCGCATGCATGATACTCCCTCTGGTCCTTTTTACTTCCGTCAACCGTTTGAAAGTGTTTGACCAAATTTATACTAAAAATATCAATATCTACAATACTGATTATAATGAGTATAAGAACTACTATTAGATGAGTTGGATGAGTTAAAGATTCTAATCCTGAACTAACCCTGAAGTAACTCTAGCGAAAGAGGTGTTTGGATGACAGGGTTAGATGGAGCGCGGATACGGTGAGGTGCCTTCATGGGCGGTGCGAGAGGGAGGGAGAGGACGAGAAGCTTCGAGGAAGTGGGTAGGGATCTGCTGCGGGGAGAGCAAGAGAAAAATGTGTTTTTTAGTGTCCCGAGAAGAACTAACCCGAATAAGCACCTCTTGGGTGGGTTAGATTTTTTTGGGTTAGTTGAGTTCAAACTAACCCAAACTAACTCTAACACATGGATCCGAACAGGGCCAAGGTTAGCTATTAGAGTACTACTACCTCCCTTCTAGTTTAAAGGGCTCGATTCAAAATTTTCACCTACTCTTAGCAAGATAGAGGCGGTGGAATAGCTTTTGTAGTTCTTCACAAAAAAATGTGTTTACCAATGCATCCATGAACACTAGTTACTCTAACCCCCCTCTCTTCTTTAATTCTTTGCCACATCAGCATGTTTGCTATTCCTGTGTGCATGATACCAGCTAAGATACCACCATTATGGCCAGCCTTAATCATCGCATGCAATAATTTAGTGCACCTTGAAATATGAACATGTGTGGGGCGTGTATGTTTTTAATGACTTGAGACTATACCTAGCCCGGCATGCAAGATGAGACTTATTATGCACCGTTCCCCATACCTGCAGGAAGCCCGTTCGTCTCCAAATCTTTTCCTCTCCATGTGTGGAAACAATATGCCTGCCAGACTCTCCTTCTCCCTTCGGCGGTCCCACCACTCACCCCGTGTGGAAAAACTCTGCATGCATGACTCTCCTCCCGCCGCGCTTGTCCAATCCGTTGTGACCAGCAAAATTTCCATCCCTTCCCTCCCCTGTAATTTACTCCAACAAATATGCCCATGTAGCTGTTACACGCAACATATCTTCCGGGACGCTGCTTCAGTTACTTAACTGCAGGTGCATTGGGTCACTGACATATGGGCCCAACAGGAGTCTGGCCCACATGTCAGTGACGCAACTGGACCTGCAGTTAAGTCAGTGCAGCTCAGTCCATATCTTACGTAGGTGTGCCATTGCTCGCTATAAATACTGTGCCTCCCACGACATCGCTATCTCCTCCCCCTCACGTTCACGTTCATCGCTATCTCCTCCCCCTCACGTTCACGTTCATCGCTATCTCCTCCCCCTCCCTCTCGCGTCGACCACCATGGCATCGCCCCTCCCAAGCCCTAGGCGCCCCTCGCTGCACCACGCGGACGGTCACGCGTCGCCGTTCCGTTCCACGCCACCACTAGTCGAGGAGGACGCGTCGGTGTTCCGCTCCTCACCGCCACTAGTCAAGGAGGACGCGTTGGCGTTCCGCTCCTCGCCGCGACGCGTCGAGGTGGACGCGTCGGCGTTCCCAATCTCGCCAGCACACGCGTCGGAGGACACGTCGGCTCCCCGCTACGAGGAGAACGCCGTGCCGCCCACCGAGCCCCCCCCCCCAGCCTTGAGGAGCTTTGGAAAGAAATGGATGTCGCCTTGTGGGAGGCTTTGCCTCCAGCAAAGCGCGCCAAAATAGAGGTGGAGAAGAAGGCCGAGGAAGAGAAGCGCACTGCGGAACAAGCTGCCTGGCAGGCCTATGTCGCGTCCGAGAGAGTCAGGCAATTGGCTCTTTGGCAGAAGGCTCGTGCGAGGGCCGTGAGGGTGGCGGAGGACGCCCGTGCCGAAGCCCTGAGTGCAGTCGGGCCCAAGCGCCTCATCTACGCTTGGCGGTACGTGGACCGGGTGCATGCTTCCAGCGAGGAGGAGTACCAGTTGGCGCCGGATCACCACACCGGTGAGATCGCGCTCGCCCGCCGGCAAGCCGCCAATCAGCACCTCGTGAGTTGCGAGGCTGAGAAAGAGGCGTTGTGTCGGCGCGCTGGGAAACGGCCGCGCACCAGGGCACTCGTGGCACGCCGCAAGCGCTCCTTTGAGCGCCGTGGCTTTTAGTAGGAGTATAAATTTTTTCGTAAGGCGATCTCATTAGTTTTGGGACGCAAATGATAAATCCCGAACGTTCAGGAATTATTAGCGTCCTTAATTAACTATGTAAAAGGGAAAGTTTGGAAACCTTGTATATTCGTACGCATTTTGTAAGTACGTGCATATAGCACAAACTTTACTATATACTATCGCACTACACGTCTCTCTCTGCAGACTATGCTACTCCCTCCGTCCAGGTCAATAAGTCATCTTTGGTTGTGCACTGCGACCAAGAAGGAGGGAAGACTTATACACCTAGACGGAGGGAGTACTACTATTACTTATGTACGTGCAAATGCACGTTTTAACATTACGATGCGGTTTTTGTAAAAGTAGAAAAACAGCACTAGTCAAGCTTGTGAAATGATTCAATGCAAAACAAATGCAAAAATGCCGTTTGATTGTTTACTTTTAGCTTCCTTCTCTGTGGTTATTTCTCTGTCGTACTTTGTACGGAGTATCTCACTGGTCGGAAAGGCATGCAAATTCCCAAACCGCTTCCTACACGCTGTATCGATTTTTTTGCCTAACAAGTTGTGTCGTGCAATTGGAATTCCAACTTGAGTACTACTACTAGTAGGAGTACCAGGGGCCAGTTCTTTTAGGCTTCTAGATTAGTAATCCCATAACTACTACCTCCGTCCTGGTTTATTGGTCCCCATTGTAATATGTGTCAAATTTTGATCATAAATTTAACTAATGAAATGTTATCTTTGGTCAAAATTTAGCACAAATTACAATGGTGAGGAATAAACCAGAATGGAGGTACTACAAGTAGTAGTTTAGAAGCCCAAATAAATGAGTGAGGCTCCTTAATGTTACACTCCACTGTGACTAGTCTTACAGGAAAAGCTGGGGAAGCCGCCAAAAGAACTGGCCCTAGGAGTAGTAGCTAGGGATACTAGGAGTAGTAGCTAGGGATCGAGTGTGCGAGATGAACCGGAGAAAGTAAATGCAGAGAGATGAAATGCAAAAAAGACGGAGGGATGTGATGGTTGCTTGTCCGTTTATTTTACCAGGCCACTTATTACTGGGAGTGGTTGGGTTTTGTGATATGACGGCTTTACTGCCGTGCCACGAGCGGGGTGAGACTCCCATGCAGCGCCGCCCTCTACACTAGTACTCGGTCGTGGTTTACTACATCGGTCGTGGTTTATCCCCCATTGAATTTGACTGAAGATTTAACTGACAAAATGTTAGTGCATGTCAACAAAAACAATATCGTTGGATTCGTATTTGAACATAGTTTTCAATGATATAATTTTAGGTGACATGCATCATCATTTATCGTACTATATATAATGTTAGTTCAATTTTTGGTCGTACTAATCTATAGTAAGGTGCCCGTGCGTTGCACGAAAGAGTGAAATGCATTGATCGGGGAGTTGTTTATTTTGACAAAGGATGTGGGGGTCATCTCATGTGTAACGGGTATCGATAGGTTTCTTCGGATATTATTTCATCTCTAGAGCTCACAAACATCCGGGTGAAATAGATAAAAAAGTATCTTTTGCAAACAAAAGCGTTCAACTGTTCAACCTGCATCCAAAACTTGTGAAGAAATAACTCTTATTGTGCTTTGCAAGAAATGATCATCAAGAATTAGTTTTTGAGTATCCATTGTTATACATGTTGGCTACAGATGACATGGCACTTTCTTATAGTCAACAGTTGGCTATACTATTTAAGTATTAACCATGCCCTTATACACCTAGATGGAGGGATTAAATCAGGATGACTTGGAAGGGGGCAGAGGATATGTAAGAAATGGTTCATCATAAGTCTTTCACCAGTACTGTAGTAAAAATTCATACATGGAAGATTCTAGACTGAACCATAAATGGATACACTTTTATTCATGCGCGATACTCCAATAGAGCAAGATCATGCATGGAAGTCTCCACATGCTTAGACATCGGATTACATTGATCGAAGACTAATGATCACCATTTAACTTGATAATGCAGATGTCCAGGTGAACCTCCTTGGAGTCCCCGTGCACATTGTTGGGGGTCAAATAATACCATGCGTCTTCCATGTCCACATCGGCAGGAAGGTCCTAGCTCAGCAGAGTCCAAGTCTCAGCTTGACGTAGCCAGTGTCGCCGCCCACGTACCTCCGAGGGGTAGTAATAGTGAGCACGCACCCATACATCGGCCTCGTGTCAGTGTCAGCGTCAGCGGCGTCGCCCCTGACGCACACTACAGAGACGGGGCGGCGGCCTGCGCGGGCCTCGCCGGTGCGCAAGATCAAGAGGAAGACGATGCCGTCCTCCTCCGAGACTAGCAGGCGGCGGTGATCCTCCGGCGACTCAGGCACGGTGAACGGGTAGCACATCTCGTACTTGATGTTCTTCGCCAAGGGCCAGTAGTGATCGCCGCACGCCTGCGTCAGGTGATGCACGATGTCCGCCGATGAGCCCCAGAACGGCACCGGGCACTCATAGCAGTAGACGAAGGGCTCCTTGGAGGCATCGACCAGGCCGTCCATGAAACGGGAGTGGCTGTAGGGGACGTTCCGCCAGTTGAATATATGAGCAAGTTACTACGAGATTTAGTCCGAATAAGCACAAAATAAATCATGACGGCTATAACAGAGATTAAACTAATCATGTGGACTAGCATAGTAGATGAACAAATCGAATCTAGGACATAGACTAGAAACATGAATTCTACCACGATTTCGAACAGGAAGGACAGAAACACATACGGTGCAACGGGAGCAGCACCATTGGCGTTGAGGTTGTCGCCCATGTCGTTGAGGAAGAGGTTGCCGAGGTCGGGGAAGAAGTCGTCGTCGGTTGTCGCTGCTAGCAGTCGCGAGAGTGCGCTCCTCAAATTTCAACAGCGCCCGCCGAATGGAGCGCAGGAGGGAGTGGCTGTAGGGGACATTGCGGCCGCCGAATGGAGCGCAGGAGTAGCCCACGAAGCAGTAGATGGTGCTCCTCCCTAGTCTCTATTCTTATCTCTATCTCTACTACTCTTCTTTGTTTCTTATAATATACTAGTTGTAGTTGTCAAATCAAATAGTACTGCGCCGTCCACTGGACGCCCGGCTGAACACGCCTCCTCGCCTCCATCAAACCCCTCCGTTAAACCCGCATGCAAACTGAGAAACCTACTGCGGCCCGCGGGAGGAAATTTGCCGGTTGCCGTTGGAGAATAATAGAGTCACGTCCAATCCATTTGAGTTAATTGCGTGTATGATTCTCCCTCTATAAAAAGTTAATTGCATCCTTAATCTTGTATTCTAAGTACTCTGTGCGTTCCACTGTCAGTACAGTGTACATGACTTGCAGGCAGGCTACAGGTTTTGTACAGAAAGTTAGAAAGAAACAAATCCATCCTTAATCCTATATTCTAAGTACTCTGTGGGTTCCACTGCCAGAACAGTAGCGAAAGAAGTATAGTATATATTAAAAATATGTAAAAAGCTAAAGTTTAGGACAGAATTCGAACTCAGGTCATGGCGCTGCGAGCATCCGGCCCGGACCAGTACACTAGGTGTTGGTTGCGGAGAATGCAAGAGATAAACCATTATAACAATGAGCCCGTCCGTTGCAACGGATCCAAAGTAGGATAATACATATTCACAAATTTGAAAGAAAACAGTTTACTTTTGATATACATATCACTAAAAATATCTTATGTTTCACTCCAAACAGTTTAGTTTTGATATAACAATGATTGGACCAGTATTGTGATCACTCAAGCAAGTTGTCTGACTTTGATATGACCCTACGCTGCTGGTATGTGTCTCGTAAGTCAAGCGGCATGCTGTAGTCATCATCACCTGTCCACTTCCCGCAGCACATATTCGCTTCTCCATCTTTGTCCGCTCTTCCATCCCCGCTAAGGTGCCTCCCCCACTCGTCCAATCTTCCATCCCCGCTAAGGCGCCTCCCCCCCTCGTCCGAAACCCAAGACTAACAATGGCAGAAGCGAGCAGCGTCCGCCGAAAGACTGGCTGGAATTCACTCCCCACAGAGGTAATCAAGCTCATTGTTTCGCGTGTGGACAATCTCAGTACCATGCCGCTCGCCGCGTGCTCATCGGGGCTGTACCGTTTACTCAAAGCCCTCAGGCCGGAGCTTTTTAAGCAAGCTCCTTGCTTGTTGATGCCACCTGATCTTCAGAAACGGCGTGTCACGCTACATAACGATCGTAGGGTGGCAAGCATCAACCCCCTTGACTGCGATCCGATCCCCGTCACCCTCAACTACATTAACGGTATGTACTGGGTTGGCATGAACACGTCTTGGATGGTGCTCGTCGATGGTCGCGGCAGCTGGATGCTCGTGGTGGTCTACATCCAACGATTGATCCCCCTTCCTTCGATTAACACTGCACTGCTTTGGCACCGCGGCCCAGAATACTCGGAATCTTACAGTAGCCAACATGATGCCAAGTTTGATTTGCTCAAGGTTGTAATCTGCCAAGTGCCCACAAGATCTGCGAATTATAAAGACTTCAGGCTAATTGCGTCCTTCAACCGCGGTCTCGCCTATCTGACAAATCACTGCGGTAAGTGGATAAATCTACACGTCCATCGCAGGATCATACATCCTCCATGGTTCTCTGGTGCCATTGAACACAAGGGCTTCATTTACGCTGTCGACTCCTTCTATGGCTGGACGTATTGCTGGCCTACTCCAGTCATCGCTACAAACGGCTGTTACAGCAGTATGTTACTTTCCTATGATATCGTGATGGCTTGCTTATATTACTGTCAACATTTACTGAAAAAAATATTCATGCTCATAACATGCTGTTCTTAAGATTGACTACATCAAAAGCCCTTTTTTATTTGACTCCAACTTTTTTTAGGGTTATTTGACTCCAACTTGATATGATGTTGTAGGCCGCCTGGTGTCCCTACCCTTCCTAATCCCAGAACCTTTCAAAGAAAAGCGGCATGGCAGTTGCAGGTGGTTCCTGGCTCGATCAGATGACGGCGAACGATTGATGATCGTTCGCACGTACCGGACGTGTTGTTTCGTGGAATACAATCACAGTCACTACAAGGTCTTTGAGCAGGATCCCAGCTTCTCTGGGCCTTCAGGAATTTTTGACTGGAGGTTGGTAAGTAGCCTTGGTACACGCTCTCTGTTTGTCGGACTGAATTATCCGATTAACCAGGAGATAACCGACAGCAAGGATCATGATGGCAGCGCGGTTTCGTTCATCAGGCAAAACTGTGTGTACACAGCATACCATGCGTCTCTGCATGCACCATACCCTGATATGTGCCGCCACGCTCTGCAGCCCAAAGTAGGAGAGAGGGTCGCAAGTATCAGACTTCGACCTGCTGGCTGGAGTTTCCCCCGTCAGGCACCCATCTGGTTCAAGCCGTCAGCCAATCTCCACAGCTTAATAAATAGTAACGTCTAACTGAGCCAGTTAGTTAGATGCGTACACTTGGTGTAGTAGGATCTTTATTTAGTTTGATGCATACACTTGTTCTTTTTTGGTAGCCCTTTTGTAATGATGGCTGATGTTTGGTTTGGAAGAGAGAGCTGCGTCTTCACTCTTCTGGCCTGCTTACTGCTTCTGTTGCACCCCCAGCCCTGGTTGCTGCTGCTGCTGTTTTCAATGTTTAGTAGTATATTTCGTCTGTTGGTTAAATAAATGTGTTGTTAGAACGACAAACACAATGTTTTGGAAGTCGTTGCATGGTGCGATCCTTTAGTGCCCCGTACCGTACGTAGCGGATACTATTTTTTGTACGAAACACATTTTCCACTTGTTGATAACATGCATCCCACTGATGAAGGCCCAATAGAGAAGCCCATAATTAACTGGAAGGGAGGCTCTCACATGAATCCGGCCCAAGTACATGCTCATGGTCCCCTAAACATAAATAAGTAAATAAATAAATAAAGCTAAATGCTCATGCACCAGTTCTTTAAATTCACGATTTAACAGGAGGATATTATTTCCTATGATAGTGCTGTTAGATTCAGCGATATTATTCTTCGGCAAAGATAGCGACCAGTCTTCTTTCTCCCAGCATTTTCTTCCTGCAACCAGCAGACCCATGCAAATCGTAGTCAACGTCGTAAATAGATCCGGTCCATTTTTATTTTTCAATAAGAATGTCCAACCCATCCCAGCACATTGGCGACATCACTTTATCCTCCGCCTTGGTGCGCTCGCCGCGGCGCCGCCGTCCGGCCCTGTCAACATAGTTTTTTTCGAAACGGTCCCTGTCAACATAGTGAATCGGGAGAGGAGTGTAGTTGTGAGTATGACAGTACGGACCCACCAGGTCCACTCCCGAACACAAGCAAGCGACTCCTTTACTACTCAGATGAACCCCTCATTTTTTACTCTAATCCACCCTGCTGATATCTGGGACCCACATCATTTTCAACGTATAGTCAATTAACGACAGAATTGCACAACTTTTTTTAGTAGTAATTCGGAGGAGCAGGCTATAAACCGGGTTGTGCGGTCTCTGTGGCCCATCTAACAACATGACCAGCCCATCAGTTTTTTCTTTGGGAAAATAGGTAGCCCAGTATTTCTTTTGAAGAATACCCAAGCTAGGCCTATTTGTTTTCTCCGACTTACTGGGCTGCAAATCTTTCAAGACGAGGAGGGATGCATTCCGGCCTGGCCAAAGAGTATGGTCAGTGTCTGTTAAAAGTAATATCAAAAGGGGTTTAAAATTCCAAAAAAAATTATAGCAAATGGGATATTAGTTTCTTTTTTGTTTTTGTTCTTCACTGATATCTTATACTCCCTCCGTCCCAAAATTCTTGTCTTAGATTAGTCTAGATACGGATGTATCTAATACCAAAACGTGACTTGATACATCCGTATTTAGACAAATCTAAGACAAGAATTTTGGGACGGAGGGACTATTTCATTGGATTTAACATGACATAGTACTAATTTATTTTTAAATTTGTTTTAGTATGGCTACTAATTTTTTGATTAAGAATATTTTTCCCAGCAAAAATTTGCGAATTTTCAAAATTTCCCACATATTTAGTTAATTTTTTTAACCCTCGTACTGACCAGAAAATGGGCAGCAATTCTAAAAATGGAAAACGGGCTGCAATAAATTCCATATGAATTAGAAAATGAGTAAAAATTATAAAAATAATATAAAATGGGCTGTACACGCCACATATTTCAAGGCTGACTTGTTTACGCAAGGCTTTGTCAGTCAACACATGATTCTAGCAGCAGTGACTGTTGCATGTCCATCCAATGGCCGACGTGCTTCTTCAATCTCTGATCTTCCTACTCCGGCCGCCTAAACTAGCGCCAGCGGGACTGCCTGCTCCCTCCTCTTGTGGCCCGCTGTGATGCCGCGCAGGCTTCCCCGGCCCACCCTACTCCCTCCGCTGGGCTGGCCGCACGCAATCAACTGCCTCCTTATTACGCGAAAAAATGATTCCTCCCACTGACATCTGGGGTGCACCGGTTGGGAGGCTGATCTATGGGCCTACTAAGTTGACGCGTACGCAAGGCTTGTCAACTTAGTCAACAAACGATTCTAGCAGCAGTAATCGTTGGATTTGAATCGAACGGTCCTGCTGCTTCTTCAATTGCTGCTCTTCTTGCACCAGCCGCCCAAACCAGCGCCGGCGAGACCGCCTGCTCCTACCTCCAGTGGCCGGCTGTGTTTCCATTGAGGCCTCACCACCTCCTACTACTCCCACCGCTAGCCAGGCCCTGCGGTGACGATAGCCTCACACCGTAGCCGAACCAGTGAACCCTCGTACTCCTCTCCGCGTGGGCATCCACTGCCGCGTCTTTCCCGGCTCCGCGTCGTCCCCTTCCTAGGCCTCACCGTCGTCCACCGCCTTGGTGCTCTCGGCGCGGCGTGGTCAATATGGTCAACGACCGATTTCCATCGGAAGAGTACTATACGTGGAGAGGCTGACAGCTGGGTCCACGGCCACAGGCCAGTTTTTTTTGTGATTTGCCAAGTAAGTCGCTTTGTCAGGCGTGTTGGGCTGCAAATCTTTCAAGACGAGGAGAGCTTCATTCGGCTGGCCGAGAAAATGGCCTATCAGTAATGAGAAATGGGTTGTACATTTTTAAAACACATCAAACCGGCAATTAGTTTCAAATTTCTTTTTTTCATTTTGAGATTTTAAATTGCATTGATTTTTATGCGTGGACAATTTGTTGGATTTTATATTGATATATTTATTTATTTTTAAAATTAGTTTGAAGGTAACTCGAAATTTCGGGATTAAAAACAGTCGGACCGCACCGAAATATGCAAAGTTTCGTATAATTTTTTAACTGTGGCCACAATATGGGTTGTAATGCTAACAACAAGAATATGGGCTCAAAAAAAACCTTAAGAATTAGCAAATGGGCTGTAAATTATTAGAAATAATGGCAGATGGGCTGTATGCTGTTTTCCATAGATTTGAGGATTTCCTAAAAAAAAAGGTTGACGCACAAGCAGTGACTGTTGGATGTCCATCCAACGGCCGTCGTGCTTCTTCAATCTCTGCTCTTCCTACTCCAGCCGCTCAAACAAGCGCCGACGGGACTGCCAGCTCCCTCCTCCCCGCGGTTGGCTGTGCTGCCGTGCAGGCCTCACTGCCCCACCATACTCCCATCGCTGGCCTAGCCATCCCTCTACTCACCCACACCTGCTGCTATTCTCCGGCGACGGCAGACGAACCAGTAAACCCTCATACAGTCGTAATCCCCTCCGCGTGGGAAACAACTGCCGAGTCTTCCCTGGCTCCATGTCGTTCCCTTCCTAGGCCTCCCCGTCGTCCACCGCCCTGGTGCTCTCGGCGCGGCCTTGTCAACGTGGTCAATGAACGACATGCATCTGAAGTGGACTGTGCGTGGAGAGGCTGACAGCTGGGTCCACGTCCGCACGCATGGAAATGCCTCCTTATCACGCGCAAAATAATGATTCCTCCACCTGACATCTGGGACCCACCGAAAGGGCCTCTGTATTTTGCGAAAAACGTTACCGCCGCTGACAGCTCGGACCCACCAGCTATATCTTCGCACGCAAGGAAGTGCCTCCTTATTACGCACAAAAAAAATGAATACTCCCCCTACTAGCTTGGACCCAGTATAGTGGGAGGCTGACTTGTGGGCCTACTAAGTTGACGGGGACGGAGGGCTTTGTCAACTTAGTCAATATGCATGATTCTAGCTCCATTGACCATACGATGTCCATCCAACGGCCGTAGTGCTTCTTCAACCTCTAGTCTTCTTGCTCCAGCTGCCCAAACCAGCGCTGGTCGTGCCTCGTGCTCCTGCCTCCCGTGGCCGGCTGCGAAGCCGCGGAGGCCTCACCGCCCCATACTACTCCCACCACTGGCCAGGCCATCCCTCTACTCACCCACACCCCCTGTTATTCTACGGCGACGGCAGCCTCACACCGCAGCCGAACCAGTGAACCCTCGTACTCCTCTCCGCGTGAGCTTCCACTGCCGTGTCGTCCCCGGCTCCGTGTCGTCCCCTTCCTAGGCCTCGCCGTCGTCCACCGCCCTGGTGCTCTCGGTGCGGCGTGGTCAACGTGGTCAAGGAATGACTTCCATCGGAAGAGTATTGTACGTGGAGAGGCTGACAGCTGGGATCACGGCCGCAGCAAGGAAGTGCCTTCTTATTATGCGCAAAATAATTATTCCTCCACCTGACAGCGGGGACCCACCGGACGGGCCACCGTATTTCGCGAAAAAAACATTTCCCCCTAACTGCTGGGACCCACCAGCTACATCTTCGCACGCAAGGAAGTGCGTCCGCCAAAAGAAACGATTCGCCCCCTGACTGCTGGGACCCACCAGCTACATCTTCGCACGCAAGGAAGTGCGTCCGCCAAAAGAAACGATTCGCCCCCTGACTGCTGGGACCCACCAGCTACATCTTCGCATGCAAGAAAGTGCCTGACAGTCGGGACCCACCTGGTCAAAGCGTACGTAGCGTTGTCATTCTGGTCGCGAACGTGTACGTACATACTGGTCGATGTAGAGGCGCGCACGTGGCGTAGTAGAGGCGCACATGTAGCATGTACACGTACGTACAACGGCCAGGGTGCAAGAAAGTAAATACGGCCACGTACGTACATACGGGCGGGGTCTCGAACGCCTACTCGCGCGTACGTACGGCCAGGGCTCGTGTACATGGCTGGGTCGGAACGGAGAAACATCGTCGTCGTCGTGTTCATGGGGAGCCAACCGGCTGGGTCAGAACGGCATGTGTCGTCGTGTTCATCGGGAGGGCTTGGATGGAACAGCCGATGGAAACGAGGCCTGGCGTACCGCAGAACGGAGGAAACAGCCTTGTGTTCGACCGGCCACGTTTGAAACGGGATCCTGTTCATCGGGAGGGGTCTGGCGTACCGCAAAACGGAGGAAACGGACCTCCTATGGTCAAAACGGGGGTCCTGTTGATTAGGAGGGGTGTGGCGTACCGCAAAACGGAGGAAACGGAGTTGTGTTGGAGCGCTACGGTCGAAACAGGGGTCCTGTTCATCGGGAGGGGTGTGGCGTACCGCAAAACGAGACTCCACGAGATACTGTTCATCTCCACCGTCGACCCCCTCCAGTCTCCACGGGCTACTGTTCATCCATCGTCGACCTCCTCCAGGCTCCACCTGCGACTGTTCATCCACGGGCTCCTGTTCATCCAGCCTCCAGCACGCGCAACTCCACCGGCTACTGTTCAACCAGCCCTCTCCACGGGCTCCTGTTCAACCACCCCTCCACGGGCTACTGTTCATCCAGCCCTCCACCTTCTACTGTTCATCCTGCCCTCCACGGGGTGGTCCTGTCCATCCAGCCCTCCACGGGGTCCTGTTCATCCAGCCCCAACCGACTCGATCGATCGGGGTCCTGTTCATCCAGAGGCAACACCACGGGGTCCTGTTCATCCACCCTCACCAGGAACTATTCATCCAAACCCCCCCCCCCCAGCAACGCTCATTGTTCATCCAGAGGCAACATCGATCGCCTTCAGTTAGCAGCAGTAGCGAAGGAATCGCTCGATCGGGTTCAGTTAATAGCCATCGATCGATCGCTCGGGTTCAGTAACACGTAGCCTGCAGTGCAATCGCTCGGGTTCAGTTAGAGCCCAACGCCTCGCACCCACGCGCGTGCGTGTATGAGAGAAACGCGCATCGCTCAGCCCCTTCCACCCACCGTAACCGGGAACACCCCGATATTTTCCTTGCCCTCGCTTCTACCACGGTTTTTTCCATCATGGACGGCCCAAAGAATGTCATGCAGCTGCGTCTCCGGCCCGCCCAAGACGAAAAGCCCATTTTCTGTCATGATTTTTTGTCATAGAAGTAGGACCCCACCACATCTATGATTATACCGGGTTTTGTCACAATTATCGTCATAGAAGTGGCATAAGTATGACAGGAAAAAAATTGTTCGGCCCAAAATGTCACGGATGTGTCTTTTTTTGTAGTGCAAGTGGTAAAAGTGAGCAGAAACGGTATTGCAATGCTTCGAAACAAGGCCTAGGGTTCATACTTTCACTAGTGTAAGTTCTCTCAACAATGATAACATAATTACATCATATAGCAATCCCTCAACATGCAACAAAGGGTCACTCCAAAGTCACTGATAGCGGAGAACAAATGAAGAGATTATTGTAGGGTACGAAACCACCTCAAAGTTATTCTTCCGATCAATCCATTGGGCTATTCCTATAAGTGTCACAAACATCCCTAGAGTTTGTAGTAAAATAAGACCTTAAGACACATATCAACCAAAACCCTAATGTCACCTAGATACTCGAATGTCACCTCAAGTATCCGTGGGTATGATTATACGATATGCATCACACAATCTCATATTCATCTATTCAACCAACACAAAGAACTTCAAAGAGTGCCCCAAAGTTTCTACCGGAGAGTCAAGACGAAAACGTGTGCCAACCTCTATGCATAGATTCCCAAGGTCACGAAACCCGCAAGTTGATCACCAAAACATACATCAAGTGGATCAATAGAATACCCCATTGTCACCACGGGTATCCCACGCAAGACATACATCAAGTGTTCTCAAATCCTTAAAGACTCAATCCGATAAGATAACTTCGAAGGGAAAACTCAATCCATTACAAGAGAGTAGAGGGGGAGAAACATCATAAGATCCAACTATAATAGCAAAGCTCGCGGTACATCAAGATCGTGCCAAATCAAGAACACGAGAGAGAGAGAGAGAGAGATCAAACACATAGCTACTGGTACATACCCTCAGCCCCGAGGGTGAACTACTCCCTCCTCGTCATGGAGAGCGCCGGGATGATGAAGATGGCCACTGGTGATGATTCCCCCCCCCCCTCCGGCAGGGTGCCGGAATAGGGTCTCGATTGGTTTTTCGTGGCTACAGAGGCTTGCGGTGGCGGAACTCCCGTCTAAGTTTCTTTGTGGGGGTTTCTTTATTTATATGAATTTTTGGCGTCGATCTCACGTCACGGGGGTCTCCGAGTCATCCACGAGATAGGGGGCGCGCCCAGGGGGGTAGGGCGCGCCCTCCACCCTCGTGGATGGCTCGGGACTCTTCTGGCCCAACTCTTTTACTCCAGGGGCTTCTTTTGGTCCATAAAAAATCATCAAAAATTGGCACGTCAATTGGACTCCGTTTGGTATTCCTTTTCTGTAAAACTGAAAAACAAGGAAAAAACAGAAACTGGCACTGGGCTCTAGGTTAATAGGTTAGTCCCAAAAATCATATAAAACAGCATATAAATGCATATAAAACATCCAAGATGGATAATATAATAGCATGGAACAATCAAAAATTATATATACGTTGGAGACGTATCAAGCATCCCCAAGCTTAATTCCTGCTCGTCCTCGAGTAGGTAAATGATACAAACGGAATTTTTGATGTGGAATGCTACCTAACATATTTATCAATGTAATCTTCTTTATTGTGGCAAGAATATTCAGATCCATAAGATTCAAAACAAAAGTTTAATATTGACATAAAAATAATAATACTTCAAGCATACTAACAAAGCAATCATGTCTTCTCAAAATAACATGGCCAAAGAAAGCTATCCCTACAAAATCATATAGTGTGGCTATGCTCTATCTTCAGCACACAAAATATTTAATCATGCACAACCCCGATGACAAGCCAAGCAATTGTTTCATACTTTTTATGTTCTCAAACTTTTTCAATCTTCACGCAATACATGAGCGTGAGCCATGGACATAACACTATAGGTGGAATAGAATATGGTGGTTGTGAAAAAGACAAAAAGAAGGAGATAGTCTCACATCAACTAGGCGTATCAACGAGCTATGGAGATGCCCATCAATAGATATCAATGTGAGTGAGTGGGGATTGCCATGCAATGGATGCACTAGAGCTATAAGTGTATGAAAGCTCAAAAAGAAACTAAGTGGGTGTGCATCCAACTCGCTTGCTCACGAAGACCTAGGTCAATTTGAGGAAGCCCATCATTGGAATATATAAGCCAAGTTTTATAATGAAAGATTCCCACTAGTATATGAAAGTGACAACATAGGAGACTCTCTATCATGAAGATCATGGTGCTACTTTGAAGCACAAGTGTGGTAAAAGGATAGTAGCATTGCCCCTTCTATCTTTTTCTCTCATTTTTTTTGTTTTTTTTGGGGCCTTCTCTTTTTTTATGGCCTCTTTTTTCTCTGTTTTTTTTTATTTTTCGTTCGGAGTCTCATCCCGACTTATGGGGAATCATAGTCTCCATCGTCCTTTCCTCACATGGGACAATGCTCTAATAATGATGACCATCACACTTTTATTTACTTACAACTCAAGAATTACAACTCGATACTTAGAACAAAATATGACTCTTATGAATGCCTCCGGCGGTGTACCAGGATGTGCAATGAATCAAGAGTGACATGTATGAAATAATTATGAAGGTGGCTTTGCCACAAATACGATGTCAACTACATGATCATGCAAAGCAATATGACAATGATGAAGCGTGTCATAATAAATGGAACGGTGGAAAGTTGCATGGAAATATATCTCGGAATGGCTATGGAAATGCCATGATAGGTAGGTATGGTGGCTGCTTTGAGGAAGGTATATGGTGGGTGTATGGTACCAGCAAAAGTTGTGCGGCACAAGAGAGGCTAGCAATGGTGGAAGGGTGAGAGTGCGTATAATCCATGGACTCAATATTAGTCATAAAGAACTCACATACTTATTGCAAAAATCTAGTAGTTATCGAAACGAACTACTACGTGCATGCTCCTAGGGGGATATATTGGTAGGAAAGACCATCGCTCGTCCCCAACCGCCACTCATAAGGAAGACAATCAATAAATAAATCATGCTCTGACTTCATCACATAACTATTCACCATACGTGCATGCTACGGGAATCACAAACTTTAACACAAGTATCACTCAAATTCACAACTACTCTACTAGCATGACTCTAATATTACCATCTTCATATCTTAAAACAATCATAAAGAATCAAACTTCTCATAGTATTCAATGCACTTTATATGAAAGTTTTTATTATATCCCTCTTGGATACCCATCATATTAGGACTAGTTTTATAACCCAAGAAAATTACCATGCTGTTTAAGCCTCTCAAAATAATATAATTGAAGCATTAGAGTTCATCTATTTCTTCAAAATAAAACCACCATCGTGCTCTAAAAAGATATAAGTGAGGCACTAGAGCAAATGACAAACTACTCCAAAAGATATAGGTGAAGATCAATGAGTAATCGAATAATTATGTAACTATGTGAAGACTCTCTAAAATTTAAGAATTTAACATCTTGAGATATTATTCAAACAGCAAGAAAAACAAAATAAAACAAAATGGCGCTCCAAGCAAAACACATATCATGTGGTGAATAAAAATATAGCTCCAAGTAAAGTTACCGATGAACGAAGACGAAAGAGGGGATGCCATCCGGGGCATCCCCAAGCTTAGGCTCTTGGTTGTCCTTGAATATTACCTTGGGGTGCCTTGGGCATCCCCAAGCTTAGGCTCTTGCCACTCCTTATTCCATAGTCCATCGAATCTTTACCCAAAACTTGAAAACTTCACAACACAAAACTTAACAGAAAACTCGTAAGCTCCGTTAGTATAAGAAAATAAATCACCACTTAGATACTATTGTGAACTCATTATTTATTTATATTGGTGTAATATCTACTGTATTCCAACTTCTTTATGGTTCATACCCTCTGATACTACTCATATATTCATCAAAATAAGCAAACAACACATAGAAAACAGAATCTATCAAAAACAGAACAGTCTGTAGTAATCTGTAACTCTAGAATACTTCTGTAACTCCAAAAATTCTGAAATAAATTGGTGGACGTGAGTAATTTGTCTATTAATCTTATGCAAAAAGAATAAACTTAAAATCACTCTTCTGTAAAAAATGACAGCTAATCTCGTGAGCGCAAAGTTTCTGTTTTTTACAGCAAGATCGCATTAACTTTCACCCAAGTCTTCCCAAAGGTTCTACTTAGCACTTTATTGAAACAAAAGCTATAAAACATGATTACTAAAGTAGCTTAATCATGTTTACACACAAAAACAGTAAGGGTAAATATTGGTTTGTCTCCCAACAAGCGCTTTTCTTTAATGCCTTTTAGCTAGGCATGCTGATTTCAACGACGCTCACATGAAAGATAAGAATTGAAACATAAAGAGAGCATCATGAAGAATATTACTAACACATTTAAGTCTAACACACTTCCTATGCATAGGGATTTTGTGAGCAAACAACTTATGGGAACAATAATCAACTAGCATAGGAAGGCAAAACAAGCATAACTTTAAAACTTTAAGCACATAGAGAGGAAACTTGATATTATTGCAATTCCTACAAGCATATATTCCTCCCTCATAATAATTTTCAGTAGCATCATGAATGAATTCAACAATATAACTATCACATAAAGCATTCTTTTCATGAGCCACACACATAGAATTTTTATTACTCTCCACATAAGCAAATTTCTTCTCATGAATAGAAGTGGGAGCAAACTCAACAAAATAACTATCATGTGAGGCATAATCCAATTGAAAATTAAAATCAAGATGACAAGTTTCATGGTTATCATTATTCTTTATAGCATACATGTCATCACAATAATCATCATTGATAGCAACTTTGTTCTCATAATCAATTGAACCTCTTCCTAAATAGTGGATTCATTACTAAATAAAGTCATGACCTCTCCAAAACCACTTTCATCAACATAGTCATCATAAATAGGAGGCATGATATCATCATAATAAATTTGCTCATCAAAACTTGAGGACAAAAAATATCATCTTCATCAAACATCGCATCCCCAAGCTTGTGGCTTTGCATATCATTAGCATCATGGATATTCAGAGAATTCATACTAACAACATTGCAATCATGCTCATCATTCAAATATTTAGTGCCAGACATTTTATAAAATTATTCTTCTAACACTTGAGCACAATTTTCCTTTCCATCATTTTCACTAAAGACATTAAAAAGATGAAGCATATGAGGCAACCTCAATTCCATTTTTTGTAGTTTTCTTTTAGACTAAACAAGTGATAAAACAAGAAACTAAAAGATTCGATTGCAAGATCTAAAGATATACCTTCAAGCACTAACCTCCCCGGCAATGGCGCCAGAAAAGAGCTTGATGTCTACTACACAACCTTCTTCTTGTAGATGTTGTTGGGCCTCCAAGTGCTCAGGTGGATGACCTAAGGTTTATCAATCTGTGGGAGGCGTAGGATGAAGATGGTCTCTCTCAAACAACCCTGCAACCAAATAACAAAGAGTCCCTTGTGTCCCCAACACACCCAATACAATGGTAAATTGTATAGGTGCACTAGTTCGGCAAAGAGATGGTGATACAAGTGCAATATGGATGGTAGATATAGGTTTTTGTAATCTGAAAAATATAAAAACGGCAAGGTAGCAAGTGGTAAAAGTGAGCAGAAACGGTATTGCAATGCTTCGAAACAAGGCCTAGGGTTCATACTTTCACTAGTGCAAGTTCTCAAAACAATGATAACATAATTAGATCATATAACAATCCCTCAACATGCAACAAAGAGTCACTCCAAAGTCACTAACAGCGGAGAACAAACGAAGAGATTATTGTAGGGTACGAAACCACCTCAAAGTTATTCTTTCCGATCAATCCATTGGGCTATTCCTATAAGTGTGACAAATAGCCCTAGAGTTCATAGTAAAATAACACCTTAAGACACATATCAACCAAAACCCTAATGTCACCTAGATACTCCAATGTCACCTCAAGTATCCGTGGGTATGATTATACGATATGCATCACACAATCTCAGATTCATCTATTCAACCAACACAAAGAACTTCAAAGAGTGCCCCAAAGTTTATACCGAAGAGTCAAGACGAAAACGTGTGCTAACCTCTATGCATAGATTCCCAAGGTCACGCAACCCGCAAGTTGATCACCAAAACATACATCAAGTGGATAAATAGAATACCCCATTGTCACCACGAGTATCCCACGGAAGACATACATCAAGTGTTCTCAAATCCTTAAAGACTCAATCCGATAAGATAACTTCGAAGGGAAAACTCAATCCATTACAAGAGAGTAGAGGGGGAGAAACATCATAAGATCCAACTATAATAGCAAAGCTCGCGGTACATCAAGATCGTGCCAAATCAAGAACGCGAGAGAGAGAGAGAGAGAGAGAGAGAGAGAGAGAGAGATCAAACACATAGCTACTGGTACATACCCTCAGCCCCGAGGGTGAACTACTCCCTCCTCGTCATGGAGAGCGCCGGGATGATGAAGATGGCCACTGGTGATGATTCCCCCCCTCCGGCAGGGTGCCGGAACAGGGCCCCAATTGGTTTTCATGGCTACAGAGGCTTGCGGCGGCGGAACTCCTGATCTAGGTTTCTTTCTTGGGGTTTCTGTATTTATAGGAATTTTTGGCGTCGGTCTCACGTTAGGGGGGTCTCCGAGTCATCCATGAGATAGGGGGGTGCGCCCAAGGGGGTAGGGCGTGCCCTCCACCCTCATGGATGGTTCGGGAATCTTCTGGCCCAACTCTTTTACTCCAGGGGCTTCTTTTGGTCCATGAAAAATCATCAAAAATTGGCACGTCAATTGGACTCTATTTGGTATTCCTTTTCTGTAAAACTCAAAAAGAAGGAGAAAACATAAACTGGCACTGGGCTCTAGGTTAATAGGTTAGTCCCAAAAATCATATAAAACAGCATATAAATGCATATAAAACATCCAAGATGGATAATATAATAGCATGGAACAATCAAAAATTATAGATACGTTGGAGACGTATCAATATGTGTCTTGGAGTGTTTTGTATGATATGAGTCTTTGCCTTTTAGTTTGCCACAATCATCCTTGCTGTACACACCTTTTAAGAGGGACACGCATGAATCGTGATTTATTATAATACTCTATGTGCTTCACTTATATCTTTTGAGCTAGGCAATTTTGCTCTAGTGCTTCACTTATATCTTTTTAGAGCACGGCGGTGGCTTTATTTTATAGAAATTGTTGAACTCTCTTGCTTCACTTATATTATTTGAGAGTCTCTCTAAACAGCGTGGTAATTTTCTTTGGTTATGAATTTAGTCCTAATATGATGGGCATCCAAGAGAGATATAATAAAAACTTTCATATAAAGTGCATTGAATACTATGAGAAGTTTGAGTACTTATGATTGTTTTGAGATATAAAGATGGTGATATTAGAGTCATGCTAGTGACTAATCGTGGATTGGTAGAAATACTTGTGTTAAAGTTTGTGATTCACGTAGCATCCACATATGGTGAACCGTTATGTGATGAAGTCGGAGCATGATTTATTCATTGATTATCATCCTTTGTGTGGAGGTCGGGATCGCGCGATGGTTAACTCCTACCAACCCTTCCCCTAGGAGCATGCATGAAGTACTTTGTTTCGATATCTAATAGACTTTTGCAATAATTATGTGAGTTCTTTATGACTAATGTTGAGTCCATGGATTATACCCACTCTCACCCTTCCACCATTGCTAGCCTGTCTAGTACCGCGCAACTTTCGCCGGTGCATTACACCCACCATATACCTTCCTCAAAACCGCCACCATATATACCTACCTATTATGGCATTTCCATAGCCATTCCGAGATATATTGCCATGCAACTTCCACCGTTCCATTTTATTATGACACGCTCCATCATTGTCATATTGCTTTGTATGATCGTAAGAAAGCTAGCATGATGTTTACATGGCTTGTCCTTTTTTGATGTCATTTGCTACGCTAGATCATTGCACATCCCGGTACACCGTCGGAGGCATTCATATAGAGTCATATTTTGTTGTAAGTTTTGAGTTGTAATTATTGGTTTGTAAGTAATTAAAAGTGTCATGATCATCTTTATTAGAGCATTGTCCCATGTGAGGAAAGGATGATGGAAGCTATGATTTCCTCACAAGTTGGGATGAGTCTCCGGACTTTATGAAAAATAAAAGAGGGCAAAGAAGCTCAAATAAAAAAGAGGCCAAAGAAGCCCACCAAAAAAATGAGAGAAAAGAGAGAAGGGGCAATGTTACTATCATTTTTCCACACTTGTGCTTCAAAGTAGCACCATGATCTTCATGATAGATAGTCTCCTATGTTGTCACTTTCATATACTAGTGGGAATTTTTCATTATAGAACTTGGCTTGCATATTCCAATGATGGGCTTCCTCAAATTGACCTAGGTCTTCGTGAGCAAGTAAGTTGGAGGCACACCCACTTAGTTTCTTTCTGAGCATTCATAAACTTATAGCTCTAGTGCATTCGTCGCATGGCAATCCCTACTCACTCACATTGATATCTATTTATGGGCATCTCCATAGCCCGTTGATACGCCTAGTTGATGTGAGACTATCTCCTTCTTTTTGTCTTCTCCACAACCACCATATTCTATTCCACCTATAGTGCTATATCCATGGCTGACGCTCATGTATTGCGTGAAAGTTGAAAAAGTTTGAGAATAGTAAAGTATTAAACAATTGCTTGGCTAAAACCGGGGTTGTGCGTGATTTAGTACTTTGTGTGATGAAGATGGAGCATAGCCAGACTATATGATTTTGTAGGGATAACTTTCTTTGGCCATGTTATTTTGAGAAGACATGATTGCTTTATTAGTATGCTTGAAGTATTATTGTTTTTATGTCAATATTAAACTTTTGTTTTGACTCTTATGGAACTGAACATTCATGCGATAATGAAGAAAATTACATGGATAAATATGTTAGGTAGCATTCCACATCAAAAATTCTGTTTTTATCATTTACCTACTCTAGGACGAGCAGGAATTAAGCTTGGAGATGCTTGATACGTCTCCAACGTATCTATAATTTTTGATTGTTCCATGCTATTATATTATCTGTTTTGGATGTTTTATATGCATTATTATGATATTTATATTATTTTTGGGACTAACTTATTAACCTAGGGGCCAGTCCTAGTTTATGTTTTTTCCTTGTTTTTGAATTTCGCAGAAAAGGAATGCCAAACGGAGTCCAAACGGAATAAAACATCATGATGATTTTTCTTGGACCCGAAGACACCCAGAGGACTTGGAGTCCAAGCCAGAAGAGCCATGAGGCAGCGGCAAGGGTGGAGGGCGCGCCCTAGGGGGGCATGCCCCCCTGCCTAGTGGCCCCCTCGGGGATCCCCTAACCTACTGATACGTCTCCATCGTATCTACTTTTCCAAACACTTTTGCCCTTGTTTTGGACTCTAACTTGCATGATTTGAATGGAACTAACCCGGACTGACGTTGTTTTCAGCAGAATTGCCATGGTGTTATTTTTGTGCAGAAATAAAAGTTCTCGGAATGACCTGAAACATCACGGAGAATATTTTTGGAATTAATAAAAAATACTGGCGAAAGAATCAAGACCAGGGGGCCCACACCCTGTCCACGAGGGTGGGGGCGCGCCTACCACCCTGGGCGCGCCCCCTGTCTCGTGGGACCCCTGGAACTCCGCCGACCTCAATTCCAACTCTATATATTCACATTCGGGGAGAAAAAAATCAGAGAGAAGGATTCATCGCGTTTTACGATACAGAGCCGCCCCCAAGCCCTAATCTCTCTCGGGAGGGCTGATCTGGAGTCCGTTCAGGGCTCCGGAGAGGGGAATCCGTCGCCATCGTCATCATCAACCTTCCTCCATCACCAATTTCATGATGCTCACTTTCGTGCGTGAGTAATTCCATCGTAGGCTTGCTGGACAGTGATGGGTTGGATGAGATTTACCATAAAATTGAGTTAGTTTTGTTAGGGTTTGATCCCTAGTATCCATTATGTTCTGAGATTGATGTTGCTATGACTTTGTTATGCTTAATGCTTGTCACTAGGGCCCGAGTGCCATGATTTCAGATCTGAACCTATTATGTTTTCATGAATATATGTGAGTTCTTGATCCTATCTTGCAAGTCAATAGTCACCTACTATGTGTTATGATCCGGTAACCCCGAAGTGACAATAATCGGGACCACTCCCAGTGATGACCGTAGTTTGAGGAGTTCATGTATTCACTAAGTGTTAATGCTTTGGTCCGGTACTCTATTAAAAGGAGACCTTAATATCCCTTAGTTTCCAATAGGACCCTGCTGCCACGGGAGGGTAGGACAAAAGATGTCATGCAAGTTCTTTTCCGTAAGCATGTATGACTATATTCGGAATACATGCCTACATTACATTGATGAACTGGAGCTAGTTCTGCATCACCCTATGTTATAACTGTTGCATGAGGAATCGCATCCGACATAATTCTCCATCACTGATCCAATGCCTACGAGCTTTTCACATATTGATATTTGCTTAGTTACTTTACCGTTGCCACTGTTACAATTACTACAAAACTGCTACTGATACTTTTGAAACCATTATCGTTTCTTCCAAGCTACTTTACTACTAAATACTTTGCTGCAGATATTAAGTCTTACAGGTGTGGTTGAATTGACAACTCAAATGCTAATACTTGAGAATATTCTTTGGCTCCCCTTGTGTGGAATCAATAAATCTGGGTTGAATACTCTACCCTCGAAAACTGTTGCGATCCCCAATACTTGTGGGTTATCAAGACTATTTTCTGGCGCCGTTGCTGGGGAACATAGCTCTATTCTTTGAGTCACTTGGGATTTATATCTACTGATCACTATGAGGAACTTGAAAGACGAAAGAACTAAGATTTTTCCCTCAACTATGAGGTGAGGTAAGGAACTGCCAGCTAGCTCTGCACTTGATTCACCTTCTGTTTTGAGTAAGCTTGTGACGCCTAAACCTGCTTCTACTATTAATTCTGATATGTCGCATGTTATTGATGATGCCACTTCTGCCTTGCATGATACTTATGATGAAACTACTTCTATGCTTGATACTACTGTGCCATTAGGTGAATTTCTTGATGAACAACTTGCTAGGGCTAGAGAGAATGAAATTATTGAAACTGATAATATTGATGAAAGTGATGATGAAGATTCTCCCCTTAGATATGAATTGCCTGTTATTCCTGAGGGTTATGTTATGGATGAAGAAACTGCTAGAGATTTTCTTGCTTGCAATGATAGATATGATCTTAAGAAATTATTAGCTAAGCTGAAAGAAAAATCTTTGAATGCTAGAATGAAATATGACCCTGCTTTTGCTACTTCACCTATCTGTATTTCCAATAAGGATTATGATTTCTCTGTTGATCCTGAGATAATTACTTTGGTTGAATCTGATCATTTTTATGGCTATGAATCTGAAACTGTTGTGGCACATCTTACTAAACTTAATGATATAGCCACCCTATTCACTAATGATGAGAAAACTCTCTACTACTATATCCTTAAATTATTTCCGTTCTCATTAAAGGGTGATGCTAAAACATGGTTTAATTCTCTTGATCCTGGTTGTGTGCGTAGTCCCCAGGATATGATTTATTACTTCTCTGCTAAATATTTCCCCGCTCATAAGAAACAAGCTGCCTTAAGGGAAATATATAATTTTGTGCAAATTGAAGAAGAGAGTCTCCCACAAGCTTGGGGGAGGCTTCTCCGATTACTTAATGCTTTGCCTGATCATCCTCTCAAGAAAAATGAAATACTTGATATCTTTTATAATGGACTAACCGATGCTTCCAGAGACCACCTGGATAGTTGTCCTAGTTGTGTTTTCAGGGAAAGAACTGTTGATCAAGCTGAATTGCTATTGAATAATATGTTGAGTAATGAAAATGATTGGACACTTCCTGAACCAACTCCTAAGCCAACTCTGAAGAAAAGGGGTATTCTATTTCTCAGTCCTGAAGATATGCAAGAGGCAAAGAAATCTATGAAAGAAAAAGGTATTAAAGTTGAAGATGTTAAGAATTTACCACCTATTGAAGAAATGCATGGTCTTGATAACCCGACACAGGTAGTAAAGGTAAATTTTCTCTATAGATTTGATGAAGGTTATATTCCTTGTTATAAGTCTGCTAGCCAATGCTTAGATGAGTTTAATAATTTTATTGTTAAACAAGAAAACTTCAATGCTTATGTTGGTAGACAATTGAAAAGAAATGCTTATATGATTGAACACTTGAGTGATTATATGTCTAGCGTTAAAGGTGGACTTAAACTCATTAGTAAACATGCTTCTATGGTTACCACTCAAGTAGAACAAGTGCTTAAAGCTCAAAATGATTTACTCAATGAATTAAATAATAAGAAAAATGATAATGCTGTCAGAGTTGTGACTAGGGGGGTAGAATGACTCAGGAACCTTTGTATCCTGAGGGCCACCCTAAGAGAATTGAGCAAGATTCTCAGAGAATTAATGTTGATGCACCTAGTCCTTCTAAAAAGAAGAAAAAGAAAAATGATAGGACTTTGCATGCTTCTAGTGAATCTGTTGTTGACACACCTGAGAATCCCAATGATATTTCTATTTCTGATGCTAAAACACAATCTGGTAATGAACATGAACCTAGTGGTAAGCTAAATGATGATGTTCATATTGATGCTCAACCTAGCAATACCAGTGATGTAGAGATTGAACCTGTTGTTGATCTTGATAACCCACAATCAAAGAATCAACATTATGATAAGAGAGACTTTGTTGCTAGGAAGCACGGGAAAGAAAGAGAACCATGGGTTCAGAAACCCATGCCTTTTCCTCCTAAACCATCCAAGAAAAAGGATGATGAGGATTTTGAGCGCTTTGCTGAAATGATTAGACCTATCTTTTTGCGTATGCTTTTGACTGATATGCTTAAAATAAATCCTTATGCTAAGTATATGAAAGATATTGTTACAAATAAAAGAAAGATACCAGAAGCAGAAATTTCGACCATGCTTGCTAATTATACTTTTAAAGGTGGAAAACCAAAGAAACTTGGAGATCCAGGAGTACCAACTATACCATGCTCCATTAAAAGAAACTATGTTAAAACTGCTTTATGTGATCTTGGAGCCGGTGTTAGTGTTATGCCTCTCTCTTTATAACATAGACTTGATTTGAATAAGTTGACACCTACTGAAATATCTTTGCAAATGGCCGATAAATCAACTGCTATACCTGTCGGTATTTGTGAGGATGTGGCTGTTGTGGTTGCAAACGTTACTATTTTAACGAACTTTGTTATTCTTGATATTCCCGAGGACGATAGCATGTCTATTATTCTTGGTAGACCCTTTTTGAATACTGCATGGGCTGTTATTGATTGCAACAAAGGCAATGTAACTTTTCATGTTAATGGTAATGAGCATACGGTACACTTCCCTAGGAAACAACCTCAAGTCCACAGTATAAATTCTATTGGAAAAATTCCAACAATTACTATTGGAGGTTTTGAATTTCCTCTTCCTACTGTCAAGAAGAAATATGATATTCTTATTGTTGGGGATGTGCATATCCCCGTTGAGGTAACCTAGTGTTATTCGAAATTTCTCCGGTTCCATGTTATTCGAAAAGAGTTTGTTAACAAGACTTGATCAACCTTGTTAGTGGATTCCTTTTGATGAGCATGAGGTGGATGAAGTTAGAAAGCACAACTCTCTGTACCCTCCCTTTACTTTCTATTATTTAGATTAAATAAAGCAAAAATAGTATTTTATGTCTGTTTTCTGAATTATCCTTGCAATAAAAAATGCCCTGAAAATAAAAGTTCTCCAAATGTCCCGAAAATGAAATATGATTTTTTGTAGAATATTTAAGAATATCTGGCACTGAGAACACACCAGAGGGGGCAACCACCTGACCACGAGGGTGCAGGGCGCGCCCTACCCCCCTGGGCGCGCCCCTGCCTCATGGGCCCCTCGCGGCCCCTCTCCACTTATTCCAGCACCCACACACTCCTTCCTCCAGAAAAATCACCAACCAGCTCAAGCACGAGTTCTAGCTCATCTTGCTGCCATTTTCAATCTCCTTGCTCAAAGCTCCATTCACAAAACTGCTTTGGGGGATTGTTCTTCGGTATGTGACTCCTCCAATATGGTCCAATTAGTTTTTGTTCTAGTGCTTTATTTATTGCAAATTTTTGCTGCTTAGGTGACCCTGTTCTTGAGCTTGCATGTCAAATATATATGGTCCCAAGTAGTTCTAATGCATGATATAGTCTCTAGGCACTTGTGGGAGTAGTTGCTATCAAATTTGTTGAGTTTGGTTCACTTTTATTTTGAGTCACTAAAAATTTCAGAAATTTTTGAGAGGAAGAAATATGTTTAGGAAAATGTACCAAGGTGGTTCCTCAAGGAAGCAGGCACCTAGGCTCGCGATACGTGAGCCAGACTATGAACTACCGAGGGAAGCTCAAGTGCAGCCTTGTGAATGGTCGTCAGAAGATTTTATGGTCCAAGCAGGCATTAAGGAGGAATTTGACGCGTATGTGCGTAATGCTGAACTTGAGGGCTTCGTGTCAGATAAGTGCCCCCAATATTACCACCTAACTGATTCCTTTGTGAGAAGGTTTAAATTTACATCTTCGCGCAATTCTCACACTGTCCTATTTGATCTTTATGATAAATCTTATACCATGGACTTAGAAGATTTTAATACTGCTTGTAAACTCCCGCAGTGGGGTAATGCTAGTGAACCTCGCAAATCTGAATATAAAGATTTTCTTGCTAGTATCACTGTGGGGGAATCTAGAGAAATCACGCAAGCTACCATATGGAGCATCCATTTTCTTGCCATACATTATTTTGCTCTCTTTATAGGTAGATGCATTAATGGCAAGGATGAGGCTTGTCACATGTGTGTTCCAGATCTTAGTGTTCTCAAGAGTGCTGTATTAGGAGATAAACAATACAACTTGGGGGCTATTGTTGCACGAAGGTTGCATCACAACAGTATTAGTGGAGATTTATTTGGTTGAATTTATGCAACCCGTGTAGCTAATTATCTTGAGATACCTATGCATGAAAATGATATGGAATTGCCTCCTGTTTATTTATATTATAATGCTACGGTTCGTCATCAGTTTGTTGAGAGGAATGAATAGTTCCTCCTATACTGACTAATCTTTGACAGACGTCGCACTGTCCATGTTGCTCTCCCTGCTCCTGCTTTCTTTGACTTTCAGGCAAAAGGGAGATATGTTATAACCAGGGAGGAGGCGAACGAGTATGAGAGGAGGACAGAGGCAGCTCGCCTCCAAGCTGCAGCTCATCAGGCAATAGCCATTGCATCTCAGTACAACCCCAGCTACCACTTTGATCCATGGGCATAGACCAACTTAGGCCAAAAGTCGAAGCTTGGGGGAGTACGTATTTCTCACCGACATTACATTCATGTTCACACATTCATTCCAGTTGTCGGTGCTCATACTTTTTCATTATACTATCCATGCTAGTTTATTTTCTTTTCTAAGCTTCCTCTTGTGTGTTTGAAAACCTTACGAAAAAATAGTTGTAGCTTTTAGCTAGTTTACTTTCCATGCCTATAGTAGTAATAATTAAAATAAAACCCGAAAATATTTCTCATTCTTCTTTTGCTTGTTGGGAGCTTTCCCATGTAAATATTTTATTTATTTTCTTTTCTTTGGGGGTCGAGAGGAGAAGACCATGATGAAAATGCTGAGTAGCTCGCATATGCATTATTGTTGATTTAACCAAGAGCCCATATTACCTTGTCTTCTCCCTTGTATTAAATGTTTGCAGATTCCAGCTTAGTCCAATGCACGTGCACTATTATTATTATCCACACCGTTCGGTTGTGCAAGTGAAAGGCAATAATGACGATATATGATGTACTGACTGAGATGAGAGAAGCCGGTATGAACTCGACCTGTCTTGTTTTTGTAAATATGATTAGTTCATCGTTCCTGATTCGGCTTATTATGAATGAAACATGTTTGCAATGACAATTAGAGATTATAGTTGCTTATGCTATGCTTAATTAGCTAGGAGTTTATAATGGTTTACCTTGCATGCCAACATGCTATTAAAATGGTTGTGATGTGGTATGATAGGGTGGTATCCTCCTTTGAACGATTCGAGTGGCTCGACTTGGCACATGTTCACACATGTAGTTGAAACAAAATCAACATAGCCTCCATGATATTTATGTTCATGGTGGATTATATCCTACTCATGCTTGCACTCAATGTTTATTAATTTTAATTCATGTTCATGACTATTGTCGCTCTCTAGTTGGTCGCTTCCCAGTCTTTTTCTAGCCTTCACTTGTACTAAGCGGGAATACTGCTTGTGCATCTACTTCCATAAACCCCAAAGTTATTCCATATGAGTCCACTATACCTTCCCATATGCGGTATCTACCTACCGTTCCAAGTAAATTTGTATGTGCCAAACTCTAAACCTTCAAATGAAATTCTGTTTTGTATGATCGAATAGCTCATGTATCAACTAGGGCTGTCTGTATCTTCCATGCTAGGTGGGTTATTCTCAAGAGGAGTGCACTCCGCTCCTCACTCACGAGAAAATGGCTCGTCACCGGGATGCCCAGTCCCATGCTCAAACCAAATCAAAATAATTGCAAACAAAACTCCCCCAGGACTGTTGTTAGTTGGAGGCACCCATTGTTTCGGGCAAGCCATGGATTGATGCTTGTTGGTGGTGAGGGAGTATAAACTTTACCATTCTGTTTGGGATCCTCCTATAATGTGTGTAGCATGGAAGATATCGAGATCTCTCGGTTGTTATGTTGACAATGAAAGTATGCCGCTCAAAATATTATTCATCTCTATTTCAAAAATCAAGCTCTGGCACCTCTACAAATCCCTGCTTCCCTTTGCGAAGGGCCTATCTATTTACTTTTATGTTGAGTCATCATCCTCTTATTAAAAAGCACCAGCTGGAGAGCACCACTGTCATTTGCATGCATTACTATTAGTTTATATTGAGTATGACTATGACTGGATCTCTTTTACCATGAATTACAATGTTTAGTCAGTCCTTGATCTACAGAGGTGCTCTGCATTTATGTTTTGCGGTCTCGGAAAGGGCTAGCGAGATACCATCTTGTTATATCATATTATGATTGTTTTCAGAAAGTGTTGTCATCCGAGATTTATTATTATTGCTCGCTAGTTGATTATGCCATTGATATGAGTAAACATGAGACCTAAGTGTTATTGTGAATATGGTTAATTCATAATCTTTGCTGAAAACTTGAATGCTGACTTTACATATTTACAACAACAAGAGCAAACAGAGTTTGTAAAAGTTTTTCTTTATCACTTTCAGTTTATCAACTGAATTGCTTGAGGACAAGCAAAGGTTTAAGCTTGGGGGAGTTGATACGTCTACTCGTATCTACTTTTCCAAACACTTTTGCCCTTGTTTTGGACTCTAACTTGCATGATTTGAATGGAACTAACCCGGACTGACGTTGTTTTCAGCAGAATTGCCATGGTGTTATTTTTGTGCAGAAATAAAAGTTCTCGGAATGACCTGAAACTTCACGGAGAATACTTTGGAATTAATAAAAAATACTGGTGAAAGAATCAAGACCAGGGGGCCCAGACCCTGTCCACGAGGGTGGGGGCGTGCCTACCCCCCTGGGTGGGGACCCTGATTGTTTTCAGAAAAAAATCAGAGAGAAGGATTCATCGTGTTTTACAATACGGAGCCGCCCCCAAGCCCTAATCTCTCTCGGGAGGGCTGATCTGGAGTCCGTTCGGGGCTCCGGAGAGGGGAATCCGTCGCCATCGTCATCATCAACATTCCTCCATCACCAATTTCATGATGCTCACCGCTGTGCCTGAGTAATTTCATCATAGGCTTACTGGACGGTGATGGGTTGGATGAGATTTACCATGTAATCGAGTTAGTTTTGTTAGGGTTTGATCCCTAGTATCCATTATGTTCTTAGATTGATGTTGCTATTACTTTGCTATGCTTAATGCTTGTCACTAGGGCCCGAGTGCCATGATTTCAGATGTGAACCTATTATGTTTTCATGAATATATGTGAGTTCTTGATCCTATCTTGCAAGTCAATAGTCACCTACTATGTGTTATGATCCGGTAACCCCGAAGTGACAATAATCGGGACCACTCCCGGTGATGACCATAGTTTGAGGAGTTCATGTATTCACTAAGTGTTAATGCTTTGGTCTGGTACTCTATTAAAAGGAGGCCTTAATATCCCTTAGTTTCCAATAGGACCTCGCTGCCGCGGGAGGGTAGGAGAAAAGATGTCATGCAAGTTCTTTTCCATAAGCACGTATGACTATATTCCGAATACATGCCCACATTACATTGATGAACTGGAGCTAGTTCTGTGTCACTCTATGTTATAACTGTTGCATGAGGAATCGCATCCGACATAATTCTCCATCACAGATCCAATGCCTACGAGCTTTTCACATATTGATCTTTGCTTAGTTACTTTACCGTTGCCACTGTTACAATTACTACAAAACTACTACTGTTACATCTGCCATCGTTACCGTTACTTCCATACTACTTTGCTACTAAATACTTTGCTGCAGATATTAAGTCTTACAGGTGTGTTTGAATTGACAACTCAACTGCTAATACTTGAGAATATTCTTTGGCTCCCCTTGTGTCGAATCAATAAATTTGGGTTGAATACTCTACCCTCGAAAACTATTGTGATCCCCTATACTTGTGGGTTATCACCTACCTCTTTGTCCTATATATTCACATATATTACAGAACCCTCAGAAGCATCCACGAAAATACTTTTCCACCGCCGCAGGTCTCTGACCTCTTTAGATCCCATCTAGAGGCCTTTTCCGGTACTCTGCCAGAGCGGGATTCGATCACAGAGGGCTTCTACATCAACCCTATTGCCCTACCGATGAAGCGTGAGTAGTTTACCTCAGACCTACGGGTCCATAGCTAGTAGCTAGATGGCTTCTTCTCTCTCTTTGATTCTCAATACCATGTTCTCGTCGATGTTCTTGGAGATCTATCCGATGTAATATTCTTTTGCGGTGTGTTTGTCGAGATCCGATGAATTGTGGATTTATGATCAACTTATCTATGAATAGCATTTGAATCTTCTCCGAATTCTTATATGCATGATTTGATATCTTTGTATTTCTCTTCGAATTATCGGTTTGGTTTGGCCAACTAGATTGGTTTTTCTTGCAATGAGAGAGGTGCTTAGCTTTGGGTTCAATCTTGCATGATTTCACCCAGTGACAAAGTAGGGGTAGCGAGACACATATTGAATTGTTGCCATCGAGGATAAAAGGATGGGGTTTTCATCACATTGCTTGAGTTAATTCTTCTACATCATGTCATCTCACTTAAGGCGTTACTCTGTTCTTTATGAACTTAATACTCTAGATGCATGCTGAATAGTGGTCGATGTGTGGAGTAATAGTAGTAGATGCAGGCAGGAGTCGGTCTACTTGACATGGACGTGATGCCTATATTTCATAATCATTGCCTTGGATATCGTCATAACTTTGCGTTTTTCTATCAATTGCTCGACAGTAATTTGTTCACCCACCGTATTATGTGCCTTCATGAGAGAAGCCTCTAGTGAAACCTATGGCCCCCGGGTCTATTTTCCATCTCGATCTACTATTTTGCAATCTTTTATTTTTAGATCTATAAACCAAAAAAAACCAAAAATATCTAGTTACCTTTTATTTCTATCTATCTCTATCAGATCTCACCTTTGCAATTGACAGTGAAGGGATTGACAACCCCTTTATCGCATCGGGTGCAAGTGTTTGATTGTTTGTGCAGGTGCATCGATTGGGCACTTGCTTGTACCTCCTACTGGATTGATACCTCGGTTCTCTAACTGAGGGAAATACTTATCTCTACTTTGTTGCATCACCCTTTCCTCTTCAAGGGAAAAACCAATGCAAGCTCAAGAAGTAGCAGGTACAAAGCGCGCTCGCATGACATCTGTCATTTGATTCCATGTTGTGATGGGTGGTTACCTTGTGCTTCTCACCGCTCAATCACTTGCTCCCACCAAATGAGAACATAGTCTTGGAACTCAAGAGATGCCATGGCAATCTTCTTTTTTTCTTCATAGTTGTGTAATCGAAAGATCTTGTTGAGCTTCATTGACCATGAAAGGTAGTCTTCGGATCATTGCTT
Source organism: Triticum aestivum (assembly GCF_018294505.1). Taxonomy (NCBI): domain Eukaryota; kingdom Viridiplantae; phylum Streptophyta; class Magnoliopsida; order Poales; family Poaceae; genus Triticum; species Triticum aestivum. Next base: position 70,389,629 of record NC_057796.1, read on the forward strand.
CCGGAGAACTTAGGCATGGTGAACTTTAGCTTGCCGTAGCGTTGTTCTTCAATGCTCGTGGGGTGATTGTGATGGCGCTCTTGCCTTGGTTGAGGGTCTTTGACCGCTTCTTCCTCGTGCCCCACTTTATTAGCTTGACGCTGAGGGCATGGGATTCTTGCACGGTTCCTCATTTCTTGGCGCTCCTTGATGCGTGCGGCTTCTTCTTGTCGCTTTCGTCGCAGGGCCTCTTCTTGTTCACGGTTGCGTGCTCGGACGGCTTGGGTTGCTTCATGTATAGCACGTTGGGCTTCAAGGGTTTTTCATCACGGTGTTGTTGTTCTTGTCGAAGGGCATCGCCATCTTGGTTTGCTTGGTGATCTTGACGTATTGGAGCTTGCTCTTGTTCCATGGGATTATTTGCTTGACGACGATGTAGTTCACATTCCCGAAGGCGGCTTGTAAACTGTTGCCATGAAATGGATTTTTTGGAGCTTGACGATCCTCATGAGCTTGACGACGATGCGAATGAGGTCTTGAGTGACTTGAATCTGAAGATGTATCTGAAAAGTGTCGACTTGACTTGCACCGTCTTGATGATGATGCCGTTGTCGAGGAACGATTGATCAAAAAGGCTCGGAAGTCGTCCATTTGTGTTGCCAATTTGGCGTCGAGCTCTTCCATGTGGTTGGAAAGCTTGCTGTTGAGGTAGTCTCTTGTTCGTTCTTTGGACTATCACATGTCGGTGGTGAGTTAATCGATGCGGTCACTCAATGCTTAATTCTCTTGGTGCAAAGCACTATGCACGTCGAATAGTTGATTCTTGGTGACGTAGTTGTTTGGCTCCTCTTCTTGCTCGGTAAAGAGTGGCTTGGTAGAAGTACTTGGCCTATCCATCATCTCAAGCAAATATGTGAGTGGAAGAAAGGAAAGAACTAGACCAAAATGTACCTTATCCGATGTTGAAGATGGATAAAAGATCACCCAATGCATTATTATAGAAGTAACACAATTGGTACCGGATCTTGTCGATTCTCACACCTACACAAGTACAGATTTTGGAGTAGCTTGGTGAGGATAGTGTCACAAAATTTATGCAATTCTTAGCAAGATTCAATAATGTGATGCCCGGGTAATTAGGCTATAGTAATCCCACGTTAATGATGCCACGTCACCACGGTTACTGTTGTTAATCTCGTGTTAGTTCAAAATCGATTCGAAATTCAAACTTAAAATAAAGTCAAACGGTAAAGATTTTCAAATATTAAAACTAAAATGTTGGGGTGTTGCCAAATAATGCATAGGTAATTATTGTGGAGAAACCACACTTTTATAAAAATTTTAAAGGCTCTAAAGTAATTAAAACAACAGCTATGACAATTAATTAAATGCCTTTTAAAAATAATAATAATGCAAACTATTTTAATTAGGTGTCAAACTTTTTGGGGCAGTAGAATAAATTATAACATTAATTTAGGAGTTTTATTTATATTTTATAAGACAGGAATTAAAAGAATAAAATAGAAAAGAAAATAGATAAAGAAAAGAAAACAGAAAACAAAGCTAAAAAAAGAGAAAGCAACCCCCCCCCCCCACTGGGCTCCGGCCCAGCAGGCCATCAACCCCACTGGGCCAACCCACCAGGCCCAGCCGGCCACACCTTATCCCCTCGCTCCCACAACCCCCACCGACACCCCACTCTCCCCGATCCCCAATCTCTCTCGCCCTTCCCCGATCTGGATCGGGGCAAACCCCCCCGATCCCATCGCCCCATCGCCGCCACCCCCCTCGTGGAGCCAGCCCCTCCCGTCGCCCCACCGGCGTCCTGCCGCCCGTCCCCGACCCCGCAGTCACGGGACCCCGCCCGGTCACCGCCTCCTCCTCACCTCCCTCCTCGCTGCCCCCCCGACCCCGGCGCGCCGACGCCGCTCGTCGTCTCTGGCATCGCCAGCGCCGCCCTGCCCGTCGCTCGCCGTCATCCGCCTCCTCCTTGCGCCCACTTCCATCCCCCTGCATCGGACGGTGAGGCTCTGGCCTCCCTCTCTCTCTCCCCTTGTTCTCTTTCGCCGGCGCCATCCCTCACGCGCCGACCACGCTCGGCCCTGTGCCTCGCCGTGGTCCCCTGCGCACCTCGTGCCGCTACCCCGTCCGCCGGCCTCCTCTTCCCCTACGCGCCCCACCTTGGTACCCGTGTCGCCACCGCTGACCTCTGCCGCCCGCGCCTCTGGCGCCTGCGCGCTCCGGCCGGCCGGCCTCTCCACGGCCGCACCCGTGGTCGGACTCAGGCACGGGCACCACACCCGTGCGCCCACGCGCGTTACCACGCGCCCGCCCCATTCGGCCTCCTGGCCCACTGTCGGGTGGGGCCCGATGCCCCTGGGCCACTGACGTAGGGGCCCCACACCCCTAAAACGAAAATAAAAAAAGGAAATGAAAATGTAATTAATAAAATTATTAATTAGTTAATTAATTAATTAGTAAATTAATTAAGTTAATTAATCCTGATTAAATTAATCTAATTAATTAGTTAATTTAATTAAACAGTAATTAATTAGCTAAACCCTAATTAAGCTAAGCTGACATGCGGGACCCACCCATAGTTGACCCAGTCAAATGCACAGTTGACTGCTGACGCCAGCATGATGTCATGCTGACGTCATCTTTTACTATTCTGGATAATGTTGAATAAATTAATTAAATAAATCCTAAAAATGATTTAAATCTTTAAAAATTAATATAAAATAATCCGTAGCTCGAATGGGAAAACTTTGTACATGAAAGTTGCTCAGAACGACGAGACGAATCCGAATACGTAGTCCATTTGTCAGCCACACGTTCCTAGCATAGCGAACATGGAACTTTCCCCCTCCTTGCCCGTCTGTCCGAAGACGCGAAACATCGGGAATACTTTCCCGGATGTTTCCCTCCTTCGTCGGTATCACCTACTACCGCGTTAGGGCACACCTAGCACCATGTATTGTCATGTCACGCTTTGTGATGCTTTGATTGCTTTGTTATTTATTGTGTTCCCCCTCATTACTTCTTTCCGGTAGACCCCGAGACTGCCGGTGAGCCCAGTTCGACTACAGAGTTGATGACCCCTCCTACTTGCCAGAGCAACCAGGCAAGCCCCCCCCCTTGATCACCAGATATCGCCAATTCTTCTCTATACTGCTTGCATTAGAGTAGTGTAGCATGTTACTGCTTTCCGTTAATCCTATCCTGATGCATAGCCTATCATTGTTGCTACAGTTGTTACCCTTACCTGCTATCCTACTGCTTAGTATAGGATGCTAGTGTTCCATCAGTGGCCCTACACTCTTGTCCGTCTGCCATGCTATACTACTGGGCCGTGATCACTTCGGGAGGTGATCACGGGTATATATTATATACTTTATATACACGACACATGTGGTGACTAAAGTCGGGTCGGCTCCTTGAGTACCCGCAAGTGATTCTGATGAGGGGGCTGAAAGGACAGGTGGCTCCACCCCGGTAGAGGTGGGCCTGGGTTCCTGACGGCCCCCGACTGTTACTTTGTGGCGAAGCGACAGGGCAGGTTGAGACCACCTAGGAGAGAGGTGGGCCTGGCCCTGGTCGGCGTTCGCGGATACTTAACACGCTTAACGAGTTCTTGGTATTTGATCTGAGTCTGGCCATTTGGTCTATACGCACTAACCAGCTACGCGGGAACAGTTATGGGCACTCGACGTCGTGGTATCAGCCGAAGTTCTTCTTGACGTCAGCGATGGAGCGGCGCGCGCCAGATTGGACTGGAACGCCTGCTAGGCTAGGTCTGCTTCCGGCTGCCCTCGCAACGTGCAGGTGTGCAATGGGCGATGGGCCCAGACCCCTGCGCGCATAGGATTTAGACCAGCGTGCTGACCTCTCTGTTGAGCCTAGGTGGGGCTGCGACGTGTTGATCTTACGAGGCCGAGCATGACCCAGGAAAGTGTGTCCGGCCAAATGGGATCGAGCGTGTTGGGTTATGTGGTGCACCCCTGCAGGGAAGTTTATCTATTCGAATAGCCGTGTCCCTCGGAAAAAGGACGACCCGGAGTTGTACCTTGACCTTATGACAACTAGAACTGGATACTTAATAAAACACACCCTTCCAAGTGCCAGATATAACCCGGTGATCGCTCTCTAACAGGGCGACGAGGAGGGGATCGCCGGGTAGGATTATGCTATGCGATGCTACTTGGTGAACTTACCATCTACTCTCTTCTACATGCTGCAAGATGGAGGTGGCCAGAAGCGTAGTCTTCGATAGGATTAGCTATCCCCCTCTTATTCTGGCATTCTGCAGTTCAGTCCACTGATATGGCCCTTTACACATATACCCATGCATATGTAGTGTAGATCCTTGCTTGCGAGTACTTTGGATGAGTACTCACGGTTGCTTTTCTCCCTCTTTTCCCCTTTCTATACCTGGTTGTCGCAACCTGATGCTGGAGTACAGGAGCTAGAGATCCCGAGGATGAATCTACGTGGAGTTCGGCTTGAGGAGTAGTTAGGAGGTCCCAGGCAGGAGCCCTTGCCTTTTCGGTCGTTGCTACTTTTGTGCTAGCCTTCTTAAGGCAAACTTGTTTAACTTATGTCTGTACTCAGATATTGTTGCTTCCGCTGACTCGTCTATGATCGAGCACTTGTATTCGAGCCCTCGAGGCCCGTGGCTTGTATTATGATGCTTGTATGACTTATTTATGTTTTAGAGTTGTGTTGTGATATCTTCCCGTGAGTCCCTGATCTTGATCGTACACGTTTGCGTGCATGATTAGTGTACGGTCAAATCGGGGGCGTCACAAATAATGTTGAAAGATATTCACAAACTGCAAGTGAAACAAGTAGACCAAAGCTATATGTGGCACATAGAAACACACGCACGGATAGATAAATGGGGTCGTGCAACCAACGAACGAGCTCAAAATGTGGAATCGATGGAAAATGCTCTTGTTGCACAACTCTAGAGAGACGCTAGCACGATTGCTCAATAGGCGGATACGAAACTTGTACACAACCTATAAGATACAAAATGTAATGACTCTCTGTCCCAAGTATGCTATGTATGTATGGCTCCCGGTGATTCTCTCACGATGATCCAAGATGATCGAGTATGACAATATGATATGCAACGTGGCGATGCTATGGCTATTGCTTACAAGCTCTTTGTTTCCTCTTTTCTTAAAAGCTTTTCATTCTTTTGATATTGTCCTTTGGCCACTTATGCGAAATTTTCGAATCAAAGTAGGAGTGATATATATATGCAGGAACAATTGATAACACAAGAGATGATACGATGATATATGCACGCAATGGAATGTGCGGATCGATGGTCACTAAAGTGCAAAAGTAACATTGCCCATCAATACTCAAATGGCTAGTATCGATAGGAAAGTGATACAAAATGGGCTCGCAGTTAACAATGCAATGGTAAGGGAGAGTATACGGTGATGTCGTCGAGGTTACCGTCCTTGCTTACGGGTAATGGTGTCACGAAGGTTAAGTGGTCATTGTTGATGACGAATTCATGGCGAATATGAGCGGCAATGTTGTCAGTGATGAACCGTCCCTAAGTAGCCGAAACACGTTAGGAAATGGAAACCGGAACTCAAATTCTCAAAGCAAATGTGTCAAAATCGGAGGTGGTAGCGGATAAGCGATGATGGTTGCGAACGGCGGTGGTGGTATGCGGAAGTATCGGTGGAAACCCGGTCAAAATTGGTGAAAGTTTCTCATCATCGACATGGCGGCTGCTCGGCGTGCCGTCTTTGGAAAGCTTCTCGCCGGCCGGCTGCTGTCGCCGTACCGGGCCGACCCCCATGCCATTGTGCGTGAACTCAGGGGGGCCATGGCGCCTTGTGGGTGACGTGACTCCGCAACACATCCAGAGCGACGATGGAAGGTTCATCCTGAACTTCGAGGCGGAGGGTATCAGGCTTCACGTGCTGCGGGCTGGACCGTGGCACTACCGCAACGATGCTGTCATCTTCGCGGCGTTCAACAGCAAGGGTAATGCTTGTGATGTCAAGATTGACGTCATTCAAGTGTGGGCACAAATTCATGGCCTCCCGTATGAGCTCAAGTCCGTGGACATGGGCTGGGAGCTTGGGAGGAAGCTGGGCAAAGTGGTGGCCGTCGCCCACAAGAAGAAGGTGATCGTTGATAGGTACCTTCGGGTGCGAGTCGACATGCCGGTACTGCAACCTCTTAGAGAATACATCATCACCAACCCTCTTGGAAGTACCACCATCCACAAATACCCTGTAAAATATGAAAAGCTCCCAAATTTTTATCTTTGTTGTGGCTTGTTGGGGCATACTACGAAGAAATTTTGCAGCATTCCAAAGCAAGTACGCGCTCCAGCCTTCTCCACCGACATCAAGGCGTCACCTCTCTAGAAGGAGAGGAACTTTGGGGCGTTGTTCGAGCCGTTAGGTCCGGTGCATCGGTCCCTGAGTTATGAGGGGACGACGGCACCGATAGACCTGGAGCGCGAGGAAGGCGGCAGCAAGATGCCTGAGGTGGTGATCAAGGCGGTGGCCAGTGCCGTCGCGACGCTCACCGTCTCCCCTGCCGTGACCCGAAGCTTGGGGATGCTGCTATGGAGGTGGTCGCGGCTGCTGAGGCACGTCCGGCGGTCTCCCCTTCTGATGGGGTGTCCAAGGGCGTCTCGCTTCCGATGGAGGCGTCCGGTCAGGGTGATGAGGACTCCAGCTACACCAACAAGAATCAAGAGGGACGTAAAGCTCTCATCTTCATCAACCACGGAGCTGCTTCACCGCGTCTTGCTGCTGCTACTCACAAGTCCATTGGGGAGCAGCATGCTTTGCATGTGCTTGTTGTTGATGCTCACAAGACACCTGGGGAGCACCACAACACCAACTTGGGTGCTCCCAGGACACACGAGGGTGGACCTCCTGGAGCTAAGCTGCTGCTGCCTGGGGCAGCCTCGGCGCAGATGTTGTTGCCGGGGGCGGACTTGGTGCAGTTAGCCCTGGCCAACGCTGGCGCCCAGGTGGTGCTGCCTCAAGAGGTTGGCCTTCCTTTAGGGCCGAGTGGACTGCTCACGGGTGGTCCAGGGGATGCTCATGCGGCTACTGGGCATGGAGGACCGCGTCCGAGCGTCGACGCGAAGGGCTCTGAGACTATTTGGGGGCGCTGGAAGTGCGTCCACGGGGAGGAGCGTGAGGAGCATGCTGAGGTGCAGTACGCCGGCATCAAGCATGTCAGGTTCGGAGTTCCAACCCCGCCGAACAGTGGGAGCGAGCTCTCAAACCGCAAAGCTGCATTCGTTGGCATCTTGAGAGTTCGGCGGGCTCCAAGAGGCGGTGCCTCGATGACCAAGACCTCATCATCAACATGAATAGCACTAGTACAGAGAGCACTGAGTTTTCTTCTTGTAAGAGAGTTTGTGTTGAGAGAGTTGAGGCTGTGTTAGGGATAGATGGGTTGGTCACTCATGTTACCAAGGAAGTGGATGGGGGAGAGGAGGTGACACAGGAAAAATGGAGAGAAACTGTAGGTGAGGATAGAGAGGTAGGGGATTCGGTTAAGGAAGCTACCGGCCTTGGGGCTGCCGGTCAACTCGCGGGCATGGATGATAGCGCCCGTTGAGGGAGTCTTGGATTAGGGGGTCCTCGGATAGCCGGACTATATACCTTGGCCGGACTGTTGGACTATGAAGATACAAGATTGAAGACTTTGTCCCGTGTCCGGGTGGGAATCTCCTTTGCGTGGAAGGCAAGCTTGTTAATTCGAATATGTAGATCTCCTCCCCTGTAACCGACACTGTGTAACCCTAGCCCCCTCCGGTGTCTATATAAACCGGAGGGTTTAGTCCGTAGGACAACAACAATCATAATCATAGGCTAGCTTCTAGGGTTTAGCCTCTACGATCTCGTGGTAGATCAACTCTTGTAATACTCATATCATCAAGATCAATCAAGCAGGAAGTAGGGTATTACCTCCATCGAGAGGGCCCGAACCTGGGTAAACATTGTGTCCCCCGCCTCCTGTTACCATCCGCCTTAGACACACAGTTCGGGACCCCCTACCCGAGATCCGCCGGTTTTGACACCGACATTGGTGCTTTCATTGAGAGTTCCACTGTGCTGTCACGATAAAGGCTTGATGGCTCCTTCGATCATCGGCAACGAGCATGACTTAGCTCTGCCGTCGGACGGTGTTCGGGAGATCACACCTGTGGCCACTCTGGCCCTCAATCCGGAGCAGATCACGCCGTCCGAGGACGGGTGGATGGACCCCGCCACGGAGGCCGCACACTTAGCGGTGATAGAGCCGAATACTGACTTCACCTCCTATGAGACATGTGTTGCCGCACCCTTGGATTCGTCCCCGGCCACGGGCTCCGAACCGCCTGCGTCCGTGCCTATCGAATCTGATTGGGCACCGATCATGGAGTTTTCCTCCACAGATATCTTTCAGCACTTGCCCCTGGGCGACGTGCTAAATTCATTAAGGTCTCTCTCCTTGTCAGGAGGCCCTTGGCCGAACTATGTCCGGCTTGAGTGGGAAGCGGACGACGAAGAAATTTGTTCCCCACCCACCACCCACTTAATAGCCACTGTCAACGACTTAACCGACATGCTCGATTTCGGCTCCGAAGACATCGACGGTATGGACGACGATGCAGGAGAAGAACAGGAACCACCGCCCACAGGGCGCTGGATTGCCACCTCATCATATGATATATACATGGTGGACACCCCCAAAGAAAGCGATGGCAATAAGGCAACGGAGGATAATCCCCCCGAGAAGCAATCTAAGCACCGGCGTCATCGGCGCCGCTCTAAGCCCCGCCATAGCAAAAGCAGCGATACCGGCACAAGAGACAATAACGCTGTGGATAGTGCCGAAGACGAAGACAATCCCCTCCAGCCAGGTTTCGCGCGAGGATGGGCAAGCTAGCCCTAAGGAACATGCAGCAGAAGGAGAATCAGAGGATGACAATTACATGCCCCTCTCCGAAGACGAGGTGAGCCTCGGCAACGAAGAATTTATCGTGCCCGAGGATCCCGTCGAGCAGGAGCGCTTCAAGCGTCGGCTTATAGCCACAGCAAAAATCCTGAAGAAAAAGCAACAACAGCTTCAAGCTGACCAAGATCTGCTAGCGGATAGTTGGACCGAGGTCCTGGCGGCCGAGGAATACGAACTCGAGCGCCCAACCAAAAGTTACCCAAAGCGCAGGTTGCTACCCCAACTCGAGGAGGAGGCATTAAAGCCTATACTTCCAGCGTATGATGCGGCTGACCGGCCACCTCGTGGCCGAGACAAAGCGGCATATCAGCCCGAAGTCCAGCCCGCACCCCGCCGCCAGTCAAACAAAAACACCAAGGCCCGGGGCAACACGCAGGACCTGCGAGACGTATTGGAAAACAAAGCAGGAGATAAAAGATTGATCTACGGATCACGAGGGCGCGTCCCAACGCGTGACGACGACCGTCACGCCGGATATACTAAAAGCAAATCCGGTCGGGCTGAATACAGCAGACAAGACTCGTATGAACTGCGTCGTGATATAGCCTAACACAGAGGCGCCGCACACCCCCTATGCTTCACCGATGAAGTAATGGATCATGAATTGCCAGAAGGGTTTAAACCCGTGAACATTGAATCATATGATGGTACTACAGACCCCGCGGTATGGATAGAGGATTTCTTCCTCCACATTCACATGGCCTGCGGGGATGATCTACACGCCATCAAGTATCTCCCGCTAAAACTCAAAGGGCCGGCTCGGCATTGGCTAAATAGCTTGCCGGCAAACTCCATCGGAAGTTGGGAGAACCTGGCAGACGCATTCCTGGACAACTTCCAGGGCACTTAATTGCGACCACCGGATGCTGATGATTTAAGTCACATAACACAACAGCCTGGAGAGTCAGCCAGGAAATTCTGGACTCGGTTGGTTCCTAACTAAAAAGAACCAAATTGTCGATTGTCCGGATGCCGAAGCCCTAGCGGCCTTTAAACATAACATCCGTGACGAGTGGCTCGCCCGACATCTCGGCCAAGAGAAGCCAAACTCCATGGCAGCCCTCATGATACTCATGACCCGCTTTTGCGCGGGCGAGGATAGCTGGTTGGCCTGTAGCAACAACACAGCAAGCAACCCTGGCACATCAGGGGCCAGAGATAGCAACGGCAAACCCCGATGCAACAAACACAAGCGCCACAAAAATGGTGAAAACGCCAAAGATACGGCAGTCAATGCCGGATTTAGTGGCTCTAAGTCCGGTCAGCGGAAAGGGCCACTCAAAAATGACAATTCGGGTTCGTCCAGTCTGGACCACATACTCTACCGTCCATGCCAAATTCATGGCACCCCAGGAACACCAGCCAATCATACCAACAGAGAATGCTGGGTCTTCAAACAAGCCGGCAGGCCAGGCGCCAAAAACAAAGATAAGGGGTCTCAAAGCGATGATGGCGACAAGGAGCCCAGATCACCGAATACAGGAGGGAAAAAGAAATTTCCCCCGAAAATCCAAACAGTGAACGTGGTAAACGCCACCCACACTCCCAACCCGGACCGGATGTGCACCCTCAGGGATGTCGACTTAACGGAACCAGTCGTCCCACAATACAAACTAGGGCCGATCACCTTCAACCGCACGGATCGTTCGGTTAACACCAATCAGGGCAATTCAGCCGCACTAGTCCTCGACCCAATAATTGACGGGTTCCACCTCACACGAGTCCTCATGGACGGAGGCAGCAGTCTAAACCTGCTTTACCAGGACACAGTGCGCAAGATGGGCATCGACCATTCGGTGATCAAGCCCACTAAAGCCACCTTCAGAGGTATTATACCAGGTGTGGAGGCCCGCTGTACAGGCTCCATTGCCCTTGAGGTAATCTTCGGATCACCAGACAATTACCATGCCGAAGAGTTAATCTTCGACATCTTCCCCTTTCGAAGTGATTATCAGGCACTGCTCAGACGAACCGCGTTCGCTCAATTCAACACGGTGCCACATTATGCCTACCGTAAGCTCAAGATGCCCGGTCCGCGCGGCGTCATCACGGTTAATGGCAAGGCCGAGCTTTCCCTCGGTACCAAAGAGTATACCGCTGCTTTAACAGCAGAAGCAACGGGTGGCACCTTTCAATCGAACCTTGAGTCGACGGCCAGTCTCCCGGACACCGCCAAAGGACTCCGAACTACTTCGCGGCAGGATAGCCCGGCTCGTCCAGACCTCAATTAAACACTCCGGCGAAGGCCAGCACAGGCCACATACCGCGGCTCAACCGCTCTGTGGCACACAAACATTTCCTACATTTTCTTTGCAGGTTCACCTTTGCGCATACCAGGACTGGCGATACGGAAGCAGCTCGAACGCGCAAGGGAATCCTTAGGTATTCCCCGCGATGACCATCCGACTATACTCCGGATCCGCACACAGCTTCTTCCCCCTGGTCTCAGCAGGTTCCACAGTCATATTTCTTTTTTATCACATTACCTGTACTCATACGCATCGACGTACTATTCAAATACAACATGTGGATTTATATGACGCTTATCTGCTGTTATTTCTTATTGAAATTCTTTTGTCAAGTGGCATCCGTACACCGCGATACGTCTTAAATATGCCAGGGGCTTCGTTTTACCCATAATACGGCAATAAAGTCCGAACACCTTCATGGAAGTTCGGCACCCCAAACTTATAGCATTATATGCATCAGCTCCAAATCATGTCTTGGGTAAAATGTTGGGTTTGCACGGCTCCCATGTTTTGCTGCCTTACGTTCCGCTATATCGGCTAAGGCGGCACAGGGAGAACTACTGCGATTGTGTCCCGGTTCTTCCGGACGAGCACCTCAGTAGAGAAAGCCAAAAACTGACTGTCATGATACGGCGAGAGCTGGTCAGCTGTTCGAGAGGTCGTAAATCTTTAAGGATTTCTCCCGCATAATGCCATAACCAATGCAGCGTGCGATGGATCGGTTTTTCTTCCGATCAGGTGCTTATAGAGCCCCTCGTGCAGTCTTCTGAACACCAGGGGCTGCGCCTACCTTCCTTTTCTAAAGCTCCTATGGCTAAGTGAGAGTGATAAAGCCCTATAGTCCGATTGCCTGGTTCGTTGTGCTGAACACCTCCTTCGAAGGACCCAAAACTGGGATAAAGAGTGATCAGGTTTATCCCGAACACCCCTGTACTTCCTACGTGGGGGCAGAAGCCGACGACTGGCCAACTCTTAGGATTAATATACAAAACGGCCGCGCAGGAGGATAAAACAGGCAATAAATAATAGAAATGACCTTGTTCAACATTACAAAGGACAACATGATTGTATTCATGGAAATATAATGTCCTTGGTGCATTGCTCCGCCGCAAGGCGGGATCCTTTTAGGACACTTTCATAATATAATTCGGGCTTGCGGTGCTCCTTCCCCTCTGGCGGTCCCTCGGTCATCAGCTTTTCAGCATCCATCTTCCCCTAGTGAACTTTTGCACGGGCGAAGGCCATTCGCGCACCCTCTATACAGACCGACCGCTTGATGACGTCAAGTCGAGGGCAGGCACTCACAAGCCGCTTCATGAGCCCGAAGTAGCTGCTTGGAATCGGCTCGGCGGGCCATAGCCGGATAATCAAATCCTTCATGGCTAGTTCGGCCACCCTATGCAGTTCGATCAGCTGTTTCAGTTGATCGGCAAAAGACACCGGATAATTCGGTGCCAGATACTGCGACCAGAAGAGCTTATCCGTAGTGTTCCTTTCTTCGGCTTGGTAGAATTGGGCGGCATCCGATATGCTGCGGGGCAGCTCCGCACATACCCCTGGAGAAATCCGAACTCAAAATTAGAAACATGATTTTCTCCTCAAATACTTGCTTTACATGGAAAAAAGCCTTACCCGCCGCGATATTCCTCGCCTCTTGGATCTCCTGCAGGGCGCCTTGGGTTTCCCCCACGGCATCGCGCGCGGCCTGATGAGCCCTGGTGAGTTCGGATTCTTTCTCCGTTAAACTCTGCTCCAAGGTCTCGCATTTCTTCACGGCCTCTTGAAGCTCTTGCTCAGCTTCAATAACCCTGGCCTCGTGCTTCTCACGAAGGGCCTGCTCTACGGCTGCCTTTTTCTCGGCCTCAGCCACCGCCTTCTTAAGAGCCTCGACTTCGGTCATCGTCCCTAGCGCAAGTCATGAAACATATTTTATCATACTGGAAATTCGTTCGCACTGAATGCGAACAAGGCTTGTGCGTACCTTGTTTATCTTCCAACTGCCTTTTCAACTGGCCAAGTTCTTCTTTGGCCCGCTCCAGACTTTGATTCAATCCGGAGACCTCCGCAGTATGAGAGGCAGCAGTCGCTACAGACGCCTGCTTATAAAAGAAGAGAGATAGATGTCATCAAGTGAGTCTTCCTGCGAACATAAATTTGATCCTCTGTCCGGTTCTTTCTTTCACCGAACAGTGTATCAGGGGCTACTATCCATACTATGACACTCTTCGAAACCTCATAAAACATACCTCAAAGCCTCTTATAAGGCTGATACAGGCTTCATTCAGTCCACTCTCAGCAGACTGAATCTTCTCAATCACCACACCCATAAAGGCACGGTGTTCATCAACGATGGAGGCGCTCTTCAGCGCTGACAACAAAGCATCCGGCACCTCTGGTTGGACAGAGGTTGCCGGTGGAATAGGCACACCCCCTCCAGCTGAGGGAGGCCGCCTGCTTGATTCTGGAGCCGTATTGGTCTCCGGAATTGCGTCCGGCTGGGGGCCGAATTCAAGATGGCCCCTGCCGTCGACTCCCATGGGAATCTTCTCCCCCATGTCTCCGGCCCCTGAAGTTTGACCTCCAGGCGCCGCCTTCACGATCTCCCCCCCCCCTCCTTTGGGGGAAGGGGCCTTCGGGGGCGTCCCGCTCTCCATAGCATCCGAGCTCAGCAAATCCTCTGACGAGGATTGTTCGGTGCGGGACCTCGCCGGACTACAAAAAGTACGGCTCGGGTTAAAATGTCATGCCATGATGAGTCTGGACGCATAAACGTGTTCAGATTTTATATACTCACGAGTTCACCAGGGGCTGGGCCCTGGGATCCCACTCCGGGCTGCTGTCGGCGGCTGCAGTGGACTCCTCCGGAAGAGGAGTTTTTCCCCTTTTAGGCGACTCGGCCTCCAAGTGTATGGAGGCCGTCCTCTTTTTTCTTCCCCCCGCTGGGGATTCGTCTGCCTTCTCCTCCTCATCCTCTTCGGAGGCAGAACGGGCGTTGGAGCCTTCGGATATTGTGTCCAAAGTGCCGCGGCGATGAAGGCTGCCCCGGGTCTTTTTGGCCTCCTTCTCGGCCTTCTTCTTCGGCGCCTTGTAAGGCGCCGGGACCAGCATCTTCGTCAGAAGTGGGCCGGTCGGTTCTTCGGGCAGCGGGGCCGGGCAGTGGATCCGCCTCGCCTTCTTCGTCCAGCCCTAGGAGAGTTGTGGAAAACACATTAAGCATTTCCCTTGGGTTATGCAGATAAAACGTATAATGACTTACCGAGCTTGCAGGGCAGGACAGTTGGTACCCGCGGTCCTCGGCTGAGTCCGGCCATGATTTGCCGGGTTTGAAAAGCACCTTCTAGATGTCTTTGTGCGACGAGCCAAAGAGCTCTCGCAGGGTCTGGTGCTTGGCCGGATCGAATTCCCATAAATTGCAAGTCCGGTGTTGACAAGGCAGGATCCGGCGAACTAACATCACCTGGACTACATTGACAAGTTCGATATTCTTGTCTTCCATATCCTTAACGCGCGTCTGGAGCACCGACAGTTCGTCGGACAAAGACCAGTCCAGGCCCTTCTTGGGCCAGGACGTAAGCTGCGGAGGGGCTCCGGATCAAAACTCGGGAGCAGCGGCCCATTCCGTGCCGCGCGGCTCAGTGATGTAAAACCACTGATGTTGCCACTCTTTGACGGAACATTAAAAGTACCTATTGGCCATGTAACGTTGGGCATCTTGCTCACCATAGCGCCCCCGCACTCGGCGTGCTCGCCGCTCACTACCTTGGGCTTCACATTAAAGATCTTCAGCCATAAGCCGAAGTGTGGCGAGATGCGGAGAAAAGCCTCGCACACGACGATGAATGTCGAGATGTTGAGGAAGGAATTGGGGGATAGATCGTGAAAATCGATCCCGTAACAATACATGATGCCGCGAACGAACGGGTGGAGGGGAAACCCTAGCCCGCGGACAAAATGAGGGAGGAATACAACCCTCTCGTGGGGTTTCGGAGTAGGAACGATCTGTCCCGCCGTCGAGAGACGGTGGCTGATTTTCTTGGCCAGATACCCGGCCTCCCGAAGCTTTTTGATATCCTTCTCCCGAACGGTAGAGGCCATCCACTTGCCTCCTGCTCCGGATCCGGACATTTTCGGAAGACCTTTGTGGGCGGAGAAGACGAACGCTCGGGCGCTGGAGCTCGAGCGAAGGGGAATGGATCAGGAAGAAGAAAGCGTGGGTGCGAAAGGGAGTCCTTATCCCCTTATAAAGGCAGCAGGGATTCTGCGCCTCCCCACTTGCCTGGTAAACTCCCTTATTCCCCAAGCGCCGTGATTGATGGCGCGGTTGGGTTACCCACACCCGTATTGATGAGAATCCCGTGATAAGGGGACACGATCTCTGCTTCGACAAGACGTGCCAAGAAAACTGCCTCGCAATATGTGCAGTAGCTGGTTGAGAAAAACGGTTCAAATAATGACCAGGCCATGGCGTGATGTCATGCTATGAAATTTGTCGGCAGATTAGATTTGTGGGATATTGTACTCTCTACGGTGGTATGTGGAATTTGTTTTGCAGAGCCAGGCACGATCCTTGTGTTCAAAATCTTCTATGGACTATTTGGAGGAGGAACCCGCCTTGCAATGCCGAAGACAATCTGCGCGCCGGACTCATCGTCATTAAAGCTAGGTTCAGGGGCTATTGAGGGAGTCCTGGATTAGGGGGTCCTCGGACAGCCGGACTATATACCTTGGCCAGACTGTTGGACTATGAAGATACAAGATTGAAGACTTCATCCCGTGTCCGGGTGGGACTCTCCTTTGCGTGGAAGGCAAGCTTGGCAATTCGGATATGTAGATCTCCTCCCCTGTAACCGAATCTGTGTAACCCTAGCCCCCTCCGGTGTCTATATAAACCGGAGGGTTTAGTCCATAGGACAACAACAATCATAATCATAGGCTAGCTTCTAGGGTTTAGCCTCTACGATCTCGTGGTACATCAACTCTTGTAATACTCATATCATCAAGATCAATCAAGCAGGAAGTAGGGTATTACCTCCATCGAGAGGGCCCGAACCTGGGTAAACATTGTGTCCCCCGCATCCTGTTACCATCCGCCTTAGATGGACAGTTCGGGACCCCCTTCCCGAGATCCGCCGGTTTTGACACCGACACCCGTCAGGAGCCATGAAAATTCTAAGCTGGAACTGTCGGGGTCTGGATCAACCTCGCACAGTTCAAGAGCTTGTGTGTCTCTCTAAGACGCACCAACCCAAAGTTATCTTTCTTTCGAGATGAGAAAAAATAAATAATATGTAGAATGTTTGCGTTATCGTTTGGGTATGAAAAATGTGTTTACCGTTTCAGTTCATGGCAAGGGAGGAGGATTTGCCCTGTTCTGGGATGATCTCTATACGCTGGAGCTGAACAAGTTTGGCGAGCATTTTATTGATATGTACATCAGTTCTGGCAATGGTACAAAATGGAGGAGTACATTCATTTATGGGGAGCCAAAGGCAAGTCAAAGGTATGTTATGTGGGAACTTTAACATAGAATAAAACCTCTAGGTTTGTGCCCTTGGTTTATGGTTGGGGATTTTAACGAAGCGATGTGGCAAAATGAGCATTTTTCTCGCCATAAGAGGTCGGCTTCGCTGATGGCTAATTTCAGGAGTGTCCTTTCTGACTGTAATCTATTCGATTTGGGTTTTCATGGTATCCCTTGGACTTATAATAACAAGCAAGAGGGTTATAAAAATGTCAAGGTGAGACTAGACCGTGCAGTGGCGTGCCCCCAATGGTCTTCTCTGTTTCCAGACTGTAAGATTTCTCATGTTATAAGCTCAAGGTCTGATCATTGTCCTTTGCTTATTCAATTATTGGGAATTCCTCGTGTGGGTAAAATTGTTAAGCAGTTGAAATATGAGGCTTATTGGGAGAGGGAAGGTGTGGTTTTGGAAGACCAAATTAAAGTTTCTTGGAATGAAGGTAGGTATGTTGAGGATATGGAAGATGTGGCGAACAATCTGAATTCAGTCATGAAAAATTTACATGTTTGGAGTAGGAAATACATTGGATATCTTCCCAAGAAGCTTGACTTGATTAGGAAGAGACTAAATGTGCTTTTTAAAAGAACTGGCCGATCTACTATGGTGGAAAGAGAAAGATTGTTGAAGGACATGGATGAGCTCCTGTATAAAGAAGAAATTTTATGGAAGCAAAGATGACGGATAGACAAAATTAAATGGGGGGATCTGAATACCGAATTCTTCCGCTCAAAGGCCACTTGGAGGGCTAAGAAAAATAATATATCTAGCCTGAGGAGAGATGATGGAACTATTATTGAGAATGTGGAAGAGATTCACGCCATCACAAACGCCATCACAAACTCCTTTTTTAAGCATCTGTACACCAGTGATAGTATGGTTGACCCTTCTCGCATTATCCCTCTTGTGAAACTTCTTGTAAATGATGAAATGAATGTAGAATTATGCAAGCCTTTTTCGGATCAAGAAATTAGTGATGCGCTTTTTCAAATATGACCTCTTAAGGCTCCAGGTCCAGATGGATTTCCTGCTAGATTTTTTCAGCAGAACTAGGGTTTGCTCAAAGAGGATATTACTCGTGCCGTGAAGAAATTCTTCGACACTGGTATAATGCCGCATGGTGTAAATGATACGGTCATTGTTCTTATTCCAAAGGTGAAGAACCCACAGTCTGTTAAAGATTTCCGGCCTATCAGCCTATGCAATGTTATTTATAAAATTATTTCTAAGTGCCTCGTGAACAGGCTGAGACCGTTACTGGATGGTATGATCTCTCCAACCCAAAGTGCCTTTATTCCTGGGAGACTAATTTCTGATAATGCTCTGATAGCCTTTGAGTGTATACATTCTTTGAGCAAGCTTAAGGATAGGCGGGGCGATTACTGTGCTTATAAATTGGATTTAGCCAAAGCGTATGATCGAGTAGATTGGCACTTCCTGAAAAGCATGTTGGGGGCTTTGGGCTTTGCAACAGGTTGGATAGTCTGGATCATGGCTTGTGTGACATCAGTCAAATTTTCAGTGTGTTTTAATGGTCAGCTCCTGGAGTCGTTCACCCCTTCTTGTGGCACCAGGCAAGGAGACCCTTTATCCCCGTATTTATTTCTTTTTGTGGCGGAGGCTCTTTCTTTGTTATTACATGATGCGTGTGCTAAAGGAACTTTGTAAGATTTCAAGGTGAATAGGCATCCTTCGGGTATTTATCATCTTTTGTTTGCCGATGACTGCTTGTTGTTCTTCAAGGGGTCTATTGATCAAGCGTTGACTATTAAAAATATTCTAGCAACCTATGAGAAGGGGACTGGTCAGCTTCTAAGGCCGGATAAATGCTCTATTATGTTTGGAAAGAAGTGTAGCATAGAAGATCAAGTGACCGCCATGGTAATCTTGTGTATTACCGCCGATGGTTTTGAGGATAAACATCTCGGGCTTCCGGTACCTCAAGGTAGAATGAAGGCAGGTAAATTCCAATCTAATAAAGAAAAGGCTCTTAAAATTCTATCGGACTGGGTAGAAAAATATGCGTCTTGTGGGGCGAAGGAAACTTTGATCAAATCAGTTCTTCAGGCTCTTCCGGTATATGCCATGGGTATTTTTAAATTCCCGGCATCGCTTTGTGAGGATCTATCGCATATTATAACGGACTTTTGGTGGGGCGACGAGGAGGACAGGAGAAAAACTCACTGGTTGGCTTGGGATAAATTGACTAGGCCCAAATGTGAGGGGGCATGGGTTTTCGGGATCTAAGATTATTTAACCAAGCCCTTCTGGCTAAGCAGGCTTGGAGATTGGTGGTTAACCCAGAATCCTTATGCGCCAAGGTGATGAAGGCAAAATATTATCCCCAGGGGCATATTCTTGACATAGCTTTTCCCCAAGCGGCATCGCTCACTTGGCAAGGTATATTACATGGATTGGATCTTCTTAAATCTGGTGTTATTTGGAGAGTGTGTGATGGGTCTAATATCAATATCTGGAGAGATAACTGGCTTCCAAGAGCCTCGGGCCTTAAAGTTACCGCAAAGAAGATAGGACCATGATCAAATGGGTTTCTGATCTAATGATGAGTGGACAAAGGAGATGGGATGAGAATTTGATTAGGCACCTGTTTTATCCACATGATGCAGAGGAGATCCTAAGTCTGCGGATTCAGTCGCATGGGGACGGTGATTTTGTTGCCTGGCACCATGAGAAGAATGGGTTGTTCTCGGTTAAAAGTGTGTATAAGCTTGCGCTTAGTCTAAAGGACCGTAAAGATAACGAGGGCTAATATAGTGGTGCAATGTTGGGAGAGAGAAAAATTTGGGATAATATTTGGAAGGCCAATGTTCCTCAGAAAATCCATATTTTTGCATGGCGTGTCGCTACCGATAGTCTGGCTGTCTAGGTAAACCGAGTTCTCCATCACCAAACCATTCTTCGTACCTGTTCTATTTGTGGAGTGGAAGATGAAAGTACCTTTCATGCGTTAGACATGTGCCCTAAGGCATATGCGTTGCGCATGGCCATGAGGGATATTTGGATCTTGCCTACGGAGGAGGCTCTCAAGTATACTGGGGCTGATTGGTTTCTTATTCTTTTGGATCAATTAAGCCCTACTATGTGTGACCAAATTATTTTCATTTTCTGGAGAGCCTGGCATTTGAGAAACGACATGATTTTTGGTAAGGGGAAGGAATCCGTCTCAGTCTCTGCAAGTTTTGTACATAATTATTGGGCATCATTTGACTCTTGTCATTCATACCCAGAGGTTGACTCAAAAAATAAAGGTAAGAGACAGGTGGCGGGATCAAGTTCTACTCCTAATCCTTCAAAAGTTCAGGTGATATGGCAACTCCCCCCTTTGAACTATATAAAGATCAATGTTGATGCAAGTTTTGTGGAGAGCATTAGTGCGGCGAGTGTGGGGGTGGTGGCAAGGGACTCCTCTGGGAGGGTCATAGTCTCCTCCTGGGATTTCATTGGACTTTGTAAAAGCGTGGAGGAGGCGGAGCTCCGTGCTTGCATTGCCGGTCTTTATATAGGTATTACTCTACAAAATCCTATAATCTTAGAGACTGACTGTGCGTTTGTGGTGGCGACCCTGGAAAATGAAAATTTTGACAGGTCATCGTTGGTGGATTTGAAGAAGGAAGCGATGAGTATCTCCAAGCTTATATCTAGTCTTAAGATCTCCAAGATCAATCGCTCGGCCAATGTGGTGGCCCATATGATTGCTAAATTTAGCTTTGATAATAGATCGGATGATATCTTAGTTAGTGGTGTTCCGCCCTGCGTGGTGAATTTTGTACCGAGTGATTGTAATAACTATGTTGGTTAATTAATAATGAGGTGGTTTTAAAAAAACTGGCGAAAGTTGGGGAAAATTATGGTGGAGGGGATGTTTGTTGCTGCCAGGAGCCGGATGTCCGGGCGGCAGGCCGGATGTCCGGGGACACGGGACGGATGTCCGGGTCCTCTGATCCATGGAAGAGCTCGCTGAACTAGGTGGGAAAAAGAAAAATCAGGGCAAAATTCGTGGAATTTCGTGGATGGAAATAGGGGGAAAGTGGAGGGAAGCTAGATCTACTAGTAACACGGCAAATCCATGGATCAAATGCAGCAAAACATCATCACACCAACAAATCACAAAAAAGTTTGGTAGGGCTACTTTGTGGTGATTTTTGAAATTGAGACAAAACACAACAAAATTAGGCTAGAAAGTGGTGGTAGGGACTCCAAATTCGTGATGAACCATGGCTCATGATACCAAGATGATGTAGGGTGGAACTCTAATGGCCGATCTTTCATAAGTTGGAGGGGAATTCCCGAAGAACACGATGAACACAAGGGAGGAAAACACTTAAATCAACGAGATCCAATCACACATGTGTTAAACGCACATACACAAAGGGGAGATGCAAGATCCAAAGTCAACAAGGGAGGATGCACGGTAACTAGTTCATCCCAATCCGTGACGAAAGAGGTCTTGAATCCTTGAGGGAATCTTCCCTCAAAAGGGGTCTTGAACCTACTTGGGGGATCTTCTCCTAAGAGGTCTCGGTCTCCATAGGAGTAGGGTATAAATGGATGAGCAAAGCTCTATCTCTAATGAGCTATTCCTTTGCTAATCCTATATGGAGAGGGGAGAGCTTTATACATAGTGCTAGTACAAGTTGGGACGGGTGGGTGGGTACATGGGCCTTCGGCCCGTTCTCTGCGCACTGGCAGGTGCCGGATGTCGGGCCGGGGGCCGGATGTTCAGGCCTTCACGTCGGGCCGGATGTCCGGGCTGGCTTCGGCTGCGTTCAGTTGCTCTCTGGACAGGAGGGGCCGAATTTCCGGGCTGGCGCCGGATGTCCGGGCTGGCTTCGGTTGCGTTCAGTTGCTCTCTGGACAGGAGGGGCCGAATTTCCGGGCTGGCGCCGGATGTCCGGGCCCTGTAGTTCGGGGCTACTGGTTTGCTGCTGTTGTTGTGGTCTCCAGGGGCCGGATGTTCGGGGCCAGTAGACTTTCTCCGGTTCCTCTCGTGTTGCTCCTTCGTCCGTGTACTTGGGGACTTGTCCATCATCACGAGCATCTTCGAGAGGGTCTTCTTGGTACCTAAGCACACATAGCACTCCGACTTTAGGTAGTAGCCATGTCTCACGTGGGTCATACGGAATATCACGAAGGAGAGATGTCACCTCGGTCTCAAGAGCTCTTGCACGTGCTCGTGTCATCGGTCCACTTGGTGCTTGATGAGACGTAGGTAGGTCCACGTGGATGTCACGGCCGGATTTTTGGGATATAAATTCCCAGAAAAACGGCCTGTCTGCTCACCAGCCCCAGGATTACTGTTAGCTGATGAGGTACCAACTTGATACAAGAATTCCAAGCAAGGAAAAAAATATGTAGTATAAGACCATTTAGGCCTGGGAGTACAACACTTGGTTTCTAATGGTTGAGGGCGGAAGCGGTTGGAAACATCTGCGTCTATGGGGCTCCATTTCCCACAAGAACAGCTGACCAGGATAACTCCTATCTTCGCGAGGCTGCAAACGTCAACAGCGTAGGTTCCGACGTTGTCACCGCGATGCTTAACTCCAAGCAAGGAATCTGGCCAAGACAATAGCCAGGGACAAGCCAGTGAGTACGTTTGAATGTACTCGCAAACATTAAGAACACGGGTATAATATATCAAACATACTCCAGGTTTAATAGATGATCATACATCCGTCACGAAATATACAAAAAAATCATGATGCACACATATGGATAAAAATATACCAAAATAAAATACTGGGTGCCAAACGAGTGTCTGAATGACTCCTCGAGCGGAAAAATGCAGAATAGTAATACTAGTGACAAACGAGTGTCTGAATGACTCCTCGAGCGGTAAATGCAGAAATAATAATACTGGTGCCAAACGAGTGTCTGAATGACTCCTCGAGCGGAAAATGCAGAAATAATAATACTGGTGCCAAACGAGTGTCTGAATGACTCCTCGAGCGAAAAACGCAGAAATAATAATGCCGCAGTCGGGCGTCTGAGCGACACCACATAAAGGGCTTATAAAAGAATAATCACAGTGAATATCCAGGAGGTAGAACCATCCCAGGGATACTCAATAATATACGTAATATAAATGGTTAGTCCAAAACAATAAAGATCATAATCCAAGGGTGCCATAATCATAAACAAAATTTAGTACAATCGTTTCTCCATCCGAAAACCGATAATTTAGTCAAGCCGTATCTCCATCCGAATTCCGTTACTAAGCTCTAATTAAATCATTCTCCATCCGAATGCCGTTACAGAGACTCAACTCGGGTTGTGGCCTTTACTTAAGAACAGGACTATCTGACAGGATATATCCTCTGCAGAGGGAGTACCATTTTCCACAAGTAACGGGATTACTCAGTCCCTCGGGACTAATTCCGTCTACGGTCTTTTGACTGAAAACACGCCTGACCTGCACACACCAGCTTAACTCACCAGTGTCTGGAATCACCCACGACACCTGCCAAGCAAAACTCTAAGTGGGGAGGCTACAACCTCGACGTAGCATGGGATCACAAAATTTATACCGCGCGCAAACTGGGGAAGCTATCCCCTTCGGCTACAACCGAAACACCCATGCCCCCGGACCGAATGACAGGCTTTAATCCGTGGCCACGGGACCTTCATCACGGCCTCTCTGTACGGTGTGTGCTTTGGAAAGGGGTTGACAACCTACTGAACCATACCCTGTCCCCTGCAGGGACAAGTGGTGGTACCGACAAAGGAAGCTACTGAACAAGACTCGGTCTACAACCAACTCAGGTGATCCAAGTATCCACCAACAATATTACCACTAGTGAAATAAATCACCACTCCTCGAGCCTCACCATGCTATGCCGGGCATACTCGTCTCAACGAGGGATTAGGGACAAGCTCGTGTCTACCCAAGACCACGACTTTCCCGCTTCCTACCGGTGTGCAAGAGAAGCTCACGAGGGCGATACAAATCCTTAGGGTATCCATTGCTGGCCACAAACAATCTCCAAAGTGCACTCATGCACGAGACTACATCATACATAAACTGTCACATCTACTCCAAGTCAAAAGGTGTTGTGATCGCATCAAAACACCACAACAAATATTATGCCAGAGTTCAGAAATGCTTGCCTTCAAGAGTATGCAAAGGATGCACTTTATTGGAAGCTTTCCTTTTTCTCCAAAAATCCTATTTTGCAAAATACACAAATACAAATATTTCAAACACAGTACCAAAACCTGTCTCAAATATTTTTGAAATAAATCTTAAAATAAACTAGATGAAATTTGAGAGAGGTAGGAAAAAGAATCAACTCATTTGGAGTTTTATTTTAAAAGTTATAGCCAGTCAAAGTTTGGTCAACTCTGTTTTTAAATAAAACCAGAAAAAAAAAAGGAAAACGTTTCAGCAGAAATACGCTTTCGCAGCAGAGGAAACGCACTCGGGGGTTTTGCGCCTCCACTTAAACAGAGAGAGGGCGCTGCGTGGGTCACTGACAGTGGGTCCAGAGGGCCCACTGGTCAGGTTCGACCGTTCCTTCCCTCCTTCTCTTCTCTTCTGCCCGACGGGAGCGGGGCTCCGGCGATCGCCGGCGACGGACGGCGGCTCCTCGAGGGCATCTGCGGGCGGGAATGGAACGGCAAGACCGAGGCGGTCCTCGGGGTGGTTGATGGGTCAGCGGAGGTGGAAGGAGTCGCCGGCGGCGAGCTCCGCGGCGGAGGAAAGCTGCGGTGGTGAAGTGCTTTTTGTGCTCCGGTGGTCTCTGATCGAAGATGAGTAGCTGGGCAGCTCCGCAAGGACCAGAGGGAGCGACTGGTGGTGCTGGTTGGGCGAGAGGGTGGCCGGTTGCGACGAATCGCACCGGAGCTTGGCGGCGGCCGGGCTGGCCGGAGTTGAGGGAGACGGCCACTACTGTTCGATTCACTACGCGGGAAGCTCTACGAGGAGTGTCTGAAGTCGCGTGAGTGCTCGGAGGGGCTCGGGGACCCTTTATATAGCGTGACGAGGCTGGCTCCGCGGTGGCAGCAGATAAGATCGCCGGCGACCGCTTTCCTGTAGTTGCAGGGCAAAGTGGCGGCGACGAACGCGTTCCGACGAGCGGGAGGATAAGCACGGCCTGTGCTCCGGGGCAGCTGTCGTGCGCTGGTGGCTTGGGCGGCGCCGAACATGGCAGAGGCCACTGCCGACGCCGGCGTGCCGCCAGGGCGCGGCCAGCGGCGCAGCAGGGCGCCAGAGAGATCGTGGAGCAAGGGGGGCGACTAGTGTGTGGCTCAGCGATGCAGAGGGAGCCAGGGTCGGGTCGCGTCGCGTGCGGCAGTGCGGCGTGTCGGCGTAGTGCGCGCGCGTGCAAAACGTGCGCTCTGGGCGCGCCCAGAGCACGCACGGCACCTGTTCGACGCAATGCCAGCGCGCTCTAGAGCTCGAGGGTGGAGCTGGCACTGCACAGGACGGAGGTAGGGGTAGCAAGGCACTCAGTGGACAAGGTGGGTAGGTCAGGGGTTCAAGTCCATAGTGCAAACCAGAGAGCTTGCCAAAAGTGGCTGTGCACACCAAGTGTTCGACAGTATGCCAGATGCACATAGGCAACTCTTGGAGTGGCCAAAAACTCCAGATCAGTGCCTCCTTAGACACAGGAGATAGTGGTAGGGTCAGTTTGGCAAAAACAGAAAGTTGATAGTGCAAGCTTTGCAAAACTCCAGTTCTGGACAGAAAACAGAAGGGTTTAGGGCATGCACTTCAAAACCTCCAATGAGCCCAATCTCTTGGACTTAAGAGTTTGGTAGGGAGGGCTACAAGTAGGAGAAAGCTCAGGGTCACTAGAGCAAGGAAAAATATGGTTGCAGTACAAATCACCAATTTGGACCAGAAAGCAAAAGAGGTTGATCCACTCAAATTTTCCAAAGAACATCATTGGGTTTTTGCTTGAAGATGAGTTGTATGCATCCACTGTCATCTCCAAATACTTGGAAGAATTTTTGAAGAAATATTTAAATGGGTTGCAGTGCAAAAGTGCCTACTGGACCAGATTGGAAAAATTGGTGTAGAGCTCAAAATCTCCAATGGCCAGAAGGTATCTTTGCATAAAAGTGATGTGGAAACATCACATGACATCCCCAAATTTTGGTGGAATTTTTAAAAGCATTTGTCAAGTGGTTGTAGTGCAAATAGGCCCCAAATGCAAAAGGAATCATTTTAAAGAGATAAAGCTTTTTGAATAAATAAATCTTGCAACATTTGAATCCACTGATAAATAATGGTTTTATAAAAGAGAGTAAACAAATCCAACAATACCTTTGAAGGTTTCTCCCACTAGAGGCAAAAATCCAAAATCACAAAAGGTAAAACTTGACAATTTGGAAAAGTTTTATTTCCTGGCAACATTTTAATAAATAAAACGAGGCCAAAATTTTGGGGTGTCACAACACTACCCCCCTTAAGAAAAATCTCGTCCTCGAGATTTGTTAAAAGCTGTTTTGGACAAGAATTGTTTTTGAAATAAAATTGCTTTTATCAATGAAATCCTCTAGTTGCACAAAAACCAAAAGGCTACAGTGAGAGGGCAATAAGTGGGGTAAAACCACAGTGTGCTACACTGGCGCAGCGTGGAAAAATCCACGGTTAGGGAAAACGAGATATTTCTACTGGATACAGTAATTTAGAATAAATTCTAAATTACTAAAATACGCTGGTCGCACCCGGGAGCACCGTGCTCTCTCTGGCTGACAGGTGGGCCCAGGGCCCACTGTCGGCCTCTTCTCCTTCCTCTGGCTCTCTCTTCTCCCTCGCGCGTTCTCCCGCGCTTCCTCCACCGGCGATGCCTAGCTCGTAGGGCATCAAGGCCGTACCGGGGTAGTGCGCGGCGTGCGTGCTGCCGGTGCAGCGTGCACTCACCTCGTGGGCCAGGGCGCTGTCGGTACTGCTCGCGGGCTTGCCTCCGAACACCGGCGGTCGAGCGACGAGTGGCGCTGGTGGACCTCGCCCACCGTACACCGATCTCGGGCTATAAAACGATCGCGGTGCTCCTCTCTTCTTCCTCACACCCGGCCTCGCTCCTACTCCTCCTTCCTTCTTCTCCATAGCTGCTGTCAGGAGCTCGAGCCGAGGCTCCAATGGCGGAGGCAATGCCAGACTGGTATGTGGTCCTGGTGTGTGGGGGCTTGGCGGTGCTGCTGGGGTTCTCCGTGCTCCTGTGCGCGATGATCCTGGACGATAGTCGTGATGCTGCCGCACGAGTGTTAGCTCTTCGCGGTGGCGGCGATCATGTGGATTAGGCGCGGCATCGGGGCTGACTGCCGTCGGAGTGCTGGGGTAGCTCGCGCCCGAATGAACACTCACAAATCTCTCTTACCGAGACTGTGGTGCCCTCGAGTGTGGTTAGATAGGCGCAAAAATGTGTTCAAGGATTTGTAACAGTGCTCGAGGTCGAGGGGTTGCTGCTGAGAGTCTGCCGCTACGATGTAGCGCGAATAAAAATCTATGTTGTGAAAATATATACGCAGCAGTGACTCGGAGAAAGAAATCCCCTCGAAAAACATGTTGCGAGAGAAGAAATAATTAAAACAAAACTAACAGCCGTAACACTGCTCACAAAACAGGAACTAAAGAAAAATCGGATCCGTCGCACAAAGATTTTACGGACATGCTGCATCACATAAATACAAGTACTGGGACAATAAATACATCGGAGGCGTTTACATGGAAAACGGTAAAGCGACAGGGTCCTGAGAAAACGCCTCTGGCACCGGGGCACACTCCTCTTCTATCGGGGGAAGCGGGTTGACCAGTCGATGAATGCGTCCTTCTTGGTCAGGCCTCAGTGGTCTGCCAATAGCGATCCGAGGATTTAAATCAGCGAGGCTCTGGAGATAACCCATTACTCGCTGAGTTAAACGCTCCTGAGCGATGACGTACTGGGCAAGGTTGGCTAGTACTGGATCTCTCTCAATGCGCCCACCGGGAAAAGATGCAACTTCTCCGGGTGCTGCACGACTCGGAAAATAATAGTATCCTCGCTCGCTGGCATAGGGTACTGCGAATCGAAGACGAGCGATCGCCTCGTACGCAGCAGCTTCTATAGCCATATGCGGAGTCGGCATGGATTTCCCCACGAAGGAGACTTCCGTGGGATCTTGGTTTGGGTAGGCGGGAGGGATGTGCACCACTGCCCAATATTTCGAGGTGGATGGAGTGATCCTCGATTTGAGCAGCTCGTACTGGGGTGGACGGGTGGCACTCATAGTACTGCAGGTAAAGTCCCACAATAATTTGACAAAACTGCCGGGGGTTGCGTCTGGGGTTCTCAGATAAATACTGGGGGTCGACATGGCAAGGAATGGCTGTGAGCGCTGCGCACAAAGGTGAGGGGTGCTCGGCAAGGTCGCGAAGTGGCCTTTATATAGCACCGGGGCTGGGATTTCTACCGGGGTGAAGGGTAACTGATTGCCGATCCTGTACTCGGGTCAAAGCCACAGATATACCCATCACATAAATGGGACGCATTACTGTGGGAGCCGACGGGGTTGGTCTAGGTAGTTGCGCCCGAAAAATAAAAAAATGCAATTGTACGCCAACGTACCCATGCATAGCTACTACTCCAAAAATAGGAGCGCTCAAACAGACAGCATGCAATACAAGCGCTACAAGGTCACACATTACAAAGCGTAGGAAAACTAAGGCTCGATACAACTTTGAGCGACTTAGTCTACTTCGTTAATGTCTAAGAGGGCTGGCCTTGCGGACGCCGATGCTTCTCCACGGTTCTCACCGTCAGGATTTGCTGGTTGAGGCTGAGGTGCTGCAGGGTCGGGGAGATGGTGATGACCATCCCGGGGGTTGTTGGCCCAGATCCCGCTGGAATGGGTCTCCAAAAGGCGGCGAAGCGCTTCTGGGGTCACCAAAGTGCTCTGGTGGATGGCTGGAGCAGACCTCGGGGGATCGATCGGGTGTCCGAACAGCACGACTGGGTTGTCGGTGTCGGGCTCCGCTTCTCTCCTCGCCGGGGCTCGGCGAACCAGCTCTCCACGAGCTGCGATCAGATCCAGAGTGACCTGGTCGAACAGTTGCTCTAGTGCGCTTACATAGCGCACCAGATGCAGCAGCGCAGGATCCGTCTCGTGGTCTCCGTTGGCAACTTGGGGCGGCCTACCATACCCGTCACGACTGGGGTAGTAGTAGAACGAGCGACAGTTAACTCTGGGCGACAAGTGCCGGAGTTGAACTATAGCTTCTCGGGCTGCCAGTTGGATGGCTTGTGGCTCAAAGGAAGTTGTCCTTCCAGTGAACCTGTAGGGGCGTTCTGGCGACAGACCCCTACCGTAGATGTGCACAGTGGCCCAGTACTGACGGCTTTCACCGTACATGGGTCCTTGGTACACAACATACTCAGGAGGCTCTTCTAACGCATAGGCACGGCGGGTGAGGTTTGCGAGCATGGTCACAAAACCTCCAAGGTTGGTCGCTGTGGTCTCATTGTGAACAATGGGGCCAGGCATCGTGGCTGGGTTTGGGGGAAAGAGGTTGTGCTGTGCCGTGGCTAGCGTGCCCTTTTTATAGGAAAAGGGGACGGAGTCTTCCTCCGTACGCTTGCGATAGAGACGGGTTGGGTGTCGGTCACTGGCGCGTGATCGACGGGCTAGGCTGATAGGTTGGGCACCGTCCGCCGAAAAGGCGTCGGGTCACTGTGGAGCTACCTTACGCGGGAAGCTTGACCGGGGTTAGGCCAAGGTCTGATGGTTTGGTTAACCTAAGTTTATCGACCTGGCTAAGATAGGATTAGCCAATGGTCAGCCTGGCTCTGATACCAAGTCTGTCACGACCGGATTTTTGGGATATAAATTCCCAGAAAAACGGCCTGTGTGCTCACCAGCCCCAGGATTACTGTTAGCTGATGAGGTACCAACTTGATACAAGAATTCCAAGCAAGGAACAAAAATATGTAGTACAAGACCATTTAGGCCTGGGAGTACAACACTTGGTTTCTAATGGTTGAGGGCGGAAGCGGTTGGAAACATCTGCGTCTATGGGGCTCCATTTCCCACAAGAACAGCTGACCAGGATAACTCCTATCTTCGCGAGGCTGCAAACGTCAACAGCGTAGGTTCCGAGGTTGTCACCGCGATGCTTAACTCCAAGCAAGGAATCTGGCCAAGACAATAGCCAGGGACAAGCCAGTGAGTACGTTTGAATGTACTCGCAAACATTAAGAACACGGGTATAATATATCAAACATACTCCAGGTTTAATAGATGATCATACATCCGTCACGAAATATACAAAAAAAATCATGATGCACACATATGGATAAAAATATACCAAAATAAAATACTGGGTGCCAAACGAGTGTCTGAATGACTCCTCGAGCGGAAAAATGCAGAATAGTAATACTGGTGCCAAACGAGTGTCTGAATGACTCCTCGAGCGGTAAATGCAGAAATAATAATACTGGTGCCAAACGAGTGTCTGAATGACTCCTCGAGCGGAAAATGCAAAATAATAATACTGGTGCCAAACGAGTGTCTGAATGACTCCTCGAGCGGAAAACGCAGAAATAATAATGCCGCAGTCGGGCGTCTGAGCGACACCACATAAAGGGCTTATAAAAGAATAATCACAGTGAATATCCAGGAGGTAGAACCATCCCAGGGATACTCAATAATATACGTAATATAAATGGTTAGTCCAAAACAATAAAGATCATAATCCAAGGGTGCCATAATCATAAACAAAATTTAGTACAATCGTTTCTCCATCCGAAAACCGATTTAGTCAAGCCGTATCTCCATCCGAATTCCGTTACTAAGCTCTAATTAAATCGTTCTCCATCCGAATGCCGTTACAGAGACTCAACTCGGGTTGTGGCCTTTACTTAAGAACAGGACTATCTGACAGGATATATCCTCTGGAGAGGGAGTACCATTTTCCACGAGTAACGGGATTACTCAGTCCCTCGGGACTAATTCCGTCTACGGTCTTTTGATTGAAAACACGTCTGACCTGCACACACCAGCTTAACTCACCAGTGTCTGGAATCACCCACGACACCTGCCAAGCAAAACTCTAAGTGGGGAGGCTACAACCTCGACGTAGCATGGGATCACAAAATTTATACCGCGCGCAAACTGGGGAAGCTATCCCCTTCGGCTACAACCGAAACACCCATGCCCCCGGACCGAATGACAGGCTTTAATCCGTGGCCACGGGACCTTCATCACGGCCTCTCTGTACGGTGTGTGCTTTGGAAAGGGGTTGACAACCTACTGAACCATACCCTGTCCCCTGCAGGGACAAGTGGTGGTACCGACAAAGGAAGCTACTGAACAAGACTCGGTCTACAACCGACTCAGGTGATCCAAGTATCCACCAACAATATTACCACTAGTGAAATAAATCACCACTCCTCGAGCCTCACCATGCTATGCCGGGCATACTCGTCTCAACGAGGGATTAGGGACAAGCTCGTGTCTACCCAAGACCACGACTTTCCCGCTTCCTACCGGTGTGCAAGAGAAGCTCACGAGGGCGATACAAATCCTTAGGGTATCCATTGCTGGCCACAAACAATCTCCAAAGTGCACTCATGCACGAGACTACATCGATACATAAACTGTCACATCTACTCCAAGTCAAAAGGTGCTGTGATCGCATCAAAACACCACAACAAATATTATGCCAGAGTTCAGAAATGCTTGCCTTCAAGAGTATGCAAAGGATGCACTTTATTGGAAGCTTTCCTTTTTCTCCAAAAATCCTATTTTGCAAAATACACAAATACAAATATTTCAAACACAGTACCAAAACCTGTCTCAAATATTTTTGAAATAAATCTTAAAATAAACTAGATGAAATTTGAGAGAGGTAGGAAAAAGAATCAACTCATTTGGAGTTTTATTTTAAAAGTTATAGCCAGTCAAAGTTTGGTCAACTCTGTTTTTAAATAAAACCAGAAAAAAAGGAAAACGTTTCAGCAGAAATACGCTTTCGCAGCAGAGGAAACGCACTCGGGGGTTTTGCGCCTCCACTTAAACAGAGAGAGGGCGCTGCGTGGGTCACTGACAGTGGGTCCAGAGGGCCCACTGGTCAGGTTCGACCGTTCCTTCCCTCCTTCTCTTCTCTTCTGCCCGACGGGAGCGGGGCTCCGGCGATCGCCGGCGACGGACGGCGGCTCCTCGAGGGCATCTGCGGGCGGGAATGGAACGGCAAGACCGAGGCGGTCCTCGGGGTGGTTGATGGGTCGGCGGAGGTGGAAGGAGTCGCCGGCGGCGAGCTCCGCGGCGGAGGAAAGCTGCGGTGGTGAAGTGCTTTTTGTGCTCCGGTGGTCTCTGATCGAAGATGAGTAGCTGGGCAGCTCCGCAAGGACCAGAGGGAGCGACTGGTGGTGCTGGTTGGGCGAGAGGGTGGCCGGTTGCGACGAATCGCACCGGAGCTTGGCGGCGGCCGGGCTGGCTGGAGTTGAGGGAGACGGCCACTACTGTTCGATTCACTACGCGGGAAGCTCTACGAGGAGTGTCTGAAGTCGCGTGAGTGCTCGGAGGGGCTCGGGGACCCTTTATATAGCGTGACGAGGCTGGCTCCGCGGTGGCAGCAGATAAGATCGCCGGCGACCGCTTTCCTGTAGTTGCAGGGCATCGTGGCGGCGACGAACGCGTTCCGACGAGCGGGAGGATAAGCACGGCCTGTGCTCCGGGGCAGCTGTCGTGCGCTGGTGGCTTGGGCGGCGCCGAACATGGCAGAGGCCACTGCCGACGCCGGCGTGCCGCCAGGGCGCGGCCAGCGGCGCAGCAGGGCGCCAGAGAGATCGTGGAGCAGGGGGGGCGACTAGTGCGTGGCTCAGCGATGCAGAGGGAGCCAGGGTCGGGTCGCGTCGCGTGCGGCAGTGCGGCGTGTCGGCGTAGTGCGCGCGCGTGCAAAACGTGCGCTTTGGGCGCGCCCAGAGCACGCACGGCACCTGTTCGACGCAATGCCAGCGCGCTCTAGAGCTCGAGGGTGGAGCTGGCACTGCACAGGACGGAGGTAGGGGTAGCAAGGCACTCAGTGGACAAGGTGGGTAGGTCAGGGGTTCAAGTCCATAGTGCAAGCCAGAGAGCTTGCCAAAAGTGGCTGTGCACACCAGGTGTTCGACAGTATGCCAGATGCACATAGGCAACTCTTGGAGTGGCCAAAAACTCCAGATCAGTGCCTCCTTAGACACAGGAGATAGTGGTAGGGTCAGTTTGGCAAAAACAGAAAGTTGATAGTGCAAGCTTTGCAAAACTCCAGTTCTGGACAGAAAACAGAAGGGTTTAGGGCATGCACTTCAAAACCTCCAATGAGCCCAATCTCTTGGACTTAAGAGTTTGGTAGGGAGGGCTACAAGTAGGAGAAAGCTCAGGGTCACTAGAGCAAGGAAAAATATGGTTGCAGTACAAATCACCAATTTGGACCAGAAAGCAAAAGAGGTTGATCCACTCAAATTTTCCAAAGAACATCATTGGGTTTTTGCTTGAAGATGAGTTGTATGCATCCACTGTCATCTCCAAATACTTGGAAGAATTTTTGAAGAAATATTTAAATGGGTTGCAGTGCAAAAGTGCCTACTGGACCAGATTGGAAAAATTGGTGTAGAGCTCAAAATCTCCAATGGCCAGAAGGTATCTTTGCATAAAAGTGATGTGGAAACATCACATGACATCCCCAAATTTTGGTGGAATTTTTAAAAGCATTTGTCAAGTGGTTGTAGTGCAAATAGGCCCCAAATGCAAAAGGAATCATTTTAAAGAGATAAAGCTTTTTGAATAAATAAATCTTGCAACATTTGAATCCACTGATAAATAATGGTTTTATAAAAGAGAGTAAACAAATCCAACAATACCTTTGAAGGTTTCTCCCACTAGAGGCAAAAATCCAAAATCACAAAAGGTAAAACTTGACAATTTGGAAAAGTTTTATTTCCTGGCAACATTTTAATAAATAAAACGAGGCCAAAATTTTGGGGTGTCACAGTGGATGACCGTAGGATGCTCTGCATCAAATCTTCTCCGGCGACACTAGAAGCACCGCTGGAACGGGGGCTAGACAGGAAAAAATTTATTCCATCTTCAAAGAGCCACCACCGCCTCGCCTCTCTGGGCAGGACACAAATCCTAACGAAACTCAGAAAAAACATCCAAAAACGAAGCCCTGCCGTCTGCAAGGGCCGAGATCCACCATGCCTCCATGGCCCTAAGACCATAGGAGACGAGGCAGACCGGTGGCGACGCTGACGGGAGGCACAAAAACCCTAGCTGCGTGCCCTTCTCAATATGAAAAGTTGAAAACAAACTAGATGAATACTTATTTAATATATAATGCTTAAAATATCAAATGAAAAACCTATGCATGTATTATTGGAGTTCTCCACACGCTAGTGTTTTTCATAACAAACAAAAATTATGCTCCAAAAGAAAAAAATTGCTCTAAAATCCCAAAGAGTAAGCACTAAATTTATTTTTTCATGCAATGACAAGATCCATTGTTCCACAAAAATTTACGAGCGCACAAAAGACTTGAATATCTAATACACTGAGTAAAAGAAAACGAAGGGAGTACACGAATAAATTCTTTCAGATTTTTTCACTATTAAAAAATATTTCTCTTTTGCACCCGGAAACTCATGCTCCTCAATGCGTATTTGAATTTCCGCACTCTTTCAAGCAAAAGAATCCTTTTTTGAAACGATCAAGGAAAGAATGTGACCATGCAATAAAGTGAACGACAAGGAAAGAGGCCCTTGTATGTAGCTCCTCACCCCCGGCCAAAAGGAGTGTACGCAACTATGCATAGTTGGGTCTTGCAGGCATCTCCGCAAGGCAAGGCACCAGATAGGTTTTATGCTTGATACGGAGCCGGCGAATTTGCGATCCAGCAAGCACGGGGATGCACCCCCGCGGCCCCGCCGACACCACAAGGTTTTGGCGAATTTTCGATCCAGCTGATAAATCGGCTCACAAAGATCATCATAACCCTGTCGATATTCTCCAGAAAATCATCACCTTGTTGTTAGCAAATCCTCTATCTGGAGTGCTAAATTATTGTTCTCAAGAATCGTGTAGCGATGCATCAGGGAACAGATCGAGCTGTATGCCTTTGCTTCTAGAGAAAGAAAGGCAGAGCATCAGGGAACACAATTTCTATCTGCAAAAAGGCATGCAGACGTAACGCGGAACGACAAGATCAGAAGAAGCGATCGATGGCGCGGGGAACTTCGTCGTGTGTAAGTGTGCAGCACGACCTGCCCACGCTCCAGCATGTTTGCATCTCTGCAAAGCTTGTGAACGCCGTCAAAGGGGGAGCTGGGTGCGCTAAACTGGTGTGATGCGGCGCTTTAACTGTAGACTACGGACTACAAAGCATTCTAAACATAATAAAAATTACATCAAGGGCGAACGATGACTACTGCTGCTAGAACGAGGCGTCGATGCGTCGCAGTCGCCGCTGCCCTTGTTGGAGCCGACTTGACTTTGTCGATGAGAGTCTGCAAATCTTCGTAGACGTGCCTTTAAGGACTAGTGTCCCATAGCCGCAGAACCTTCAATCAATCTAAAAGCCCGGCAACCAGGTCTCGTCGATGTGCACGCACGAGAGAAACCCTAGACTCGCCGCCATAAGGAGACGACAGGAATTTACACCAGAGCATCGTCGACTTCGTCCCAATGGACAAACTACAGGAGAATCGAACCACGAAAGACCAACTCAAAGTTGAAGCGCCGCCCCTGCGAGAAAAAACTCCTAACCTAAACTACTTGTCAGAGCCGAGGTACCTAGACCCCCGCCACCGACCACCTCAGTGGCTTGCAGAGGGAGGGTGGATCCACGGGCTCGTCGGCGAAGCTTGGAGGGGATGAGTGCACAAGGCGCTGGAGACGGGAGAGGTAAAGAGAGGATAGAATTCGGTACTGACTCTGATTCAGCAATTCGGTACTAATTCAGTATTTTCGTCAAACAATTAACCGAAAGGGGTAAGCCTGGATGAAAAAAGTGATTCAATGTTCATGAAATTTCTGGGTGAGTCTTCTTTTTTGGAAGCAACTTAAATGGACCTACTTAAAAGGCCCGTGGAATCGAACATCCCTGCGACCCGGCCACATCCCATAGAATCTAGCATCTGAGTTGGGCTCGACCCAAAAGAAAAACGATAAAGGGACCGGACATTTTGCCCATAGGCTTTAGAAAAGAGTTTCATAAGTACAAAATTTGCTCAACCGATCTGAAAATCATGCTCCCGTGCGGCTCCGCGGCCGCACCGGGGCGCCCCAACTCCGGCAGCCTAGGGGCCCTCTTCCCTTGTGCTCTCCCCTCACCACCGCCGCAGAGAGTCGTCGGGCAAAGCCTGGACGGCTTCGGCGGCGGCGGGGCCGTCTAGCGGCGCCTTCGCGGCGGATCTGATGGTTTACGAGCTGGACTAGAAGTGCTGGTCAGGAGCTTGTGCGCCGGCGAGTGCAAGAGGCGGGGGCGACGTAAGGACGCGGTGGTGGTTCCGTGCAGGTGTAGATCGCCGACCGGCAGAGAGTCCATCGCAGCCTCCCGTGGCGATGCGTGACGAGCTGGCCGTGGCGCGGTGCATGCATGGCTGGGCGCGTGCTGAGTCTTTGACGTCTTGACCCCGATTCCTTTGGGCATGTCCGTGGTTGCACCGGCCAGCCTTTGGAGCGGCAGATTGTGGTGGCCACTAAGGATCTTCGCAAGGATTTCGCCCTTCAGATCTGGTGGTTGACTTCGTGGTGAGATGCAAACTATGCACAATGGCTTGACGCAGAGGGATGGTTGTGCAACGGCGACCGTTGTAGCTACATGGATTGTGGAAAAGTGGTGGCGACAACACATATGTGACGTCAATTGTGGTGCTACTCGAGCACCCTGTCTTGAGCTCCGGGGTGAAAGCCTATGTATGATACCTAGCAATGGCGATGTTCTGGCGTCGTTATCTTGTTGAAGGCATTGTTCGGATATGTTCGAACTGGTTCTTCAGGGTGAAAACCTAGATTCTGACCCCGTGTGGTTGAATCCGGTGACGGAGGCGCTTGAGCGCCGCTCCATTCCTGAAGGCATTGTTGTTGAAGAACCTCGTCGTCCCTGTGATGTCATGAGATGGTTGGTGCAAATATGGTCATTGTTGCAGTTTGCCAAACGCGGATCTGATCGCTTTGTTTTTCTCTCTCTCTCGCCTATGCACAGTTTTGGTCTTATATGATTTTGCTATTTGCTGGCGTGTTTTTGTGTGTGTTAGAGTTGGCTGTGTGCATCATAGCTATGCAGAGGCCGGGTGTGTGCTCATCGTGTTTTGTATCCTCTTGATGCATCATTTTGAGCCAATAAAAGCCACCCTTTATCGAAAAAGAAAAGAGTTCCTATTCCACCTGCGGTGCGTCAAAGAGAGCTCCTCCTCGGCGCCTGGAACGCCCGAATCGCTGGTGGCGCTAGCATAGACATAAGGCAAGCCACACGACCCATTACCTCGTTCACTGGTTCGCTCGCTCGGCTGCTTAACTGCTTGCTAGATGGCATGCTCAGTAGTGACCTAAAATATAGTGAGCAAAAAATGAAAATAAAAAGATCACAAATTTGAAAAAAAAATCCGGAAGCTCACGCATTTGGAAAAAATGTTCGTGAATTTTAAAATATCATGCATTTTAAAAAATCTTCGTGAATTTGGAAATGGTTCATGAATTTAGAAAATGATCATGAATTTTTTAAAAGGTCTATATTTTAAAAATATTCATTAGTTTTACAAGTTCACGAATAAAAATGTTCATGAATTTGATGCAAGGACGGGACGCTCCATCAGTACACCATAGTTCCCATAGTACACCATGAACATTGTGCATGTATGCATACAGGTCCTAACTGTGCCGATGGACCACGACACAAATGCCATTTCGAGATGAAGATTTTCAAGCATAGAAAACATTTCTCAAAGGTTTAAAAAATCATATTAAAAAATTTGTTTTCTTTCGATTTTACTGTTCACCCGAGCTCCATTCGGTCTAGAAAATCCTATTTATCCAGTATATTGCCCACACTCCGACGGCATGGTTGGAACATTTCAGTATGTCTTGCAGTATGCGGGACGCTGGTTCCTACCAAATTTTTTTATTTCTTTTCTATTTAACTTCCTTCTGTTTGTGGTTGGTTTCTTATTTCCTTTTTTGTTTTTTTGTTTCATAAATGTCTTCTTAAAATCCATCATCACTTTTTTAAAACCTTCATGACATTTTTGAAGTTAATGAACATTTACAAACATCCATATGTTATGAAAAAAAATGCATGATCTCAAAGTTTTTTAGGATCTTTTTGTGAGATTTGTCTATATTTCAAAATTTGTTGGTATTTTATTATTAATTGTTCCTAAAATTCATGAACATTTTTTCTAGCGATTTATTTTTCAACATGTCAAGAAACTGGTAGTCTGTTCGTCCAAGCAACACTTGCCCTTTTTAAAAATCGCAGCATGAGCTACACACGAGAGCACTATGTGGGTCGGTGGGTGGGCCATATCTGCGAAGCCCCCTTATTTGATGATTTAAATAGTCGAGCCAACTCCTCTCCTCAAAAACACCCAAACTCTGATATTTTGTTCTATTTGTCGATTGGAAAAAGTTCAAGAATTTGGTTTTATTAATTGATAGAATATATTTAGAATGTCACATATACCGTGTTCTTGAAAAGCATTCATATACCATATGGTTTTATAATTTATAGAATAACTTTAGAAAATTTCCTGGATTTTCACAAATCTAGATATATGCGAAATAAAAAATTTCACATATACAAAATATATATTCATTTGCTCATGTTTTTAGAAAATTTGAAATTCAGATAAGAAATAAAATACAATTGGAAACATAATAAACAAATTAATTAAGAAGCAGGGAACATAAAAGGAAAAGGAAAAAATGACTAAAATTTAGAAATTGGATGTTGGAAAAATTGAAGAAAAATCAAGAGAGGACATGACAAGAAATCTGATACAACTGGGAAAAGAACGTTAGAACTGGAAAATGGGTCATGCCCAAGTGTGGCCCACCTTGGTGTTTGTTCCGACACTCGTATCCAACAGAACTGGGGTATTCCGTTTATTCCCCTGCCCGTTTTGGGAAGGTTCTAGAGCCTTCCTTGAATCAGTTTTTCATTTTTTGTTTCTTTTTTATACTGGGTTTTATTTTTTCCTTTTCCTATTTTTGTATTCTAATTTTTCATTTTCTATTTAATTTTTTCTGTTTTGTTCCTTTCTCTTTTTTTCTTTTACTATTTCATTTTTACGAGCATCTTTAGAATTAATGAACACTTGTGCAAACCTATTTTTTTAAAATTCATGAACATTGTTTTTGAAATCATCAACTTTCTCAAGTAGGTGAAACTTTTTAACAAATTAATGACACATTTTTAAATCATGAACATATTTTGAATTCACAATCTTTCTAGAAATTCGTGAACATTATTTGAAACTCATGAACATCTTTTAATTGACAAACATTTTGTGAAATTTCGGAACAATTTTTGATATTCACAACCATTTTTTGGAATTAATAAAAAATGGAATACATGAACATTTTCTTAATTTGTGAATATTTTTTGATTCAGCTAAAGTTTTTGAAGCAATGGAGTTTTTTAGAATTTTGGGAACAATTTATAAATTTGCGAAAATTTTTCCTTTTTCAATTTTTTAAAATGATGATGATTTTTTAATTCACGGATTTCCCCCAATTTCATGAATATTGTTTTCCATACATGAATTGTTTTTCGAAATCATGAATATTTATGGAATGATCGAACAATTTTCCTAAATCACGTACTTTTTTAATCCGCAAATATTTTATGAAAATAATGAACATATTTTTGTAAAATATGAATATTTTTTAAATTCATGATTATTTTATGATTTCTTGAACAAATTTTCCACAAAGTCATAATAGTTAAATTTAGAACTTTTTAAAAATGTAGAATTATTTTAAATATAAAACATTAAAAAATACTAAAAATGATAGATGAAAACAGGAGTCGTCTTGTGCCATGAATGGGCCAGCAGAAAAGGGCACGCTGGGGGAGTGTCGGAAATGAATTACCGAAAATGAAAAACCGAGAAAACAAGGGGGGTGCTCCGCCCTGCACATGGGCCGGCGCAAGGTGGGGTGTGTGGAGGAGGGGTGCGCGTTCCTGCGTCCTGGGGTGTAGAGGTCGCCAAATAGGACCTCCCATTCCCTATGTGATGCTTATAGCGCCACTTATAGGTATTTTCGTCCTTGGCGCACCCTCTATGTTAGTAAATGGGGTGGGCCACTGCTGAACTTTGCTATTTTTATAGCACCATATTCTATTCTAGTATGGGGCGAACACTCTACACTAGTAAATTGACCGGTAATAAAGGCATAGTTGTTACTAGTTTGCAAGTTCTAGGAGCTTCCAGCTGGTTTTGGGAAGCTTTTGGCTAGATTTCTGTTTAAGGTTCATGAACTTATTCCAAATTTGCAATTTCATAAAAAAAACTATGAGTTTTTTCAAATTCATGAAAAATTACGAACAATTTTCAAATTCATGAACTTTCTGATTTCGTAAACAGTTTTTAAATCCTGCAAACTGTTGTTTCAAATTTCTGAATTTTCAAATTCACAAACTTTTCAATTTTGTAAACAGTTCTTTAAATCCTATAACTTGTTATTTTCCAATTTGTGAATTTCACATTCATGAAATTTTTAAAATTAGAGATCTATTTTTGAATTCATGAAATGTTGTTAAATTCTGGATCTTTTTTCAAATTTGTGAACTTTTTCCAATCAACAACTTCTTCAAATATGTGCTTTTTTAAAATTCATCAACAAAAAAATAGCGCTATTTTTCAAACGTCCCAATTTTCGGTAGC
The DNA here is from genome assembly GCF_018294505.1 of Triticum aestivum. Lineage (NCBI taxonomy): Eukaryota > Viridiplantae > Streptophyta > Magnoliopsida > Poales > Poaceae > Triticum > Triticum aestivum. Next base: position 70,430,243 of record NC_057796.1, read on the forward strand.
CGGGAGTGCCCGAAACGATCGTACCGGCAAATTGAGAAAACAAATACACTAGCAAACGTATGAGAGGCACTATTCCCCAACCAGTGCGGCAGATGGAGCAAATGCTTATCCGCATTGCACTGTGGGCCGGCCAAGTGCAGTGGTGCGGGTGTCCCTTCATGTATTCATTTATTTCCAAACAATATTCCCAAGTATGAAAAAATATTTGTGAATATGAACAATTAATCTTGAATAAAATATTTTCGGATTTTAAAAAATGTACACAATTTGAAGAATATTCACGAATTTAGAACAATGTTCCCCATTTTATAAAATTTTCATGGTTCTGAAAAGTGCCCATCCAATTGAAAAGATATCCGTGACTTAAAAAATTGTTCAAATATTTGAAAAATGTTTGTGAAATAAAAATATTCAAGATTTTAAAAAATCTCCCAATTTTCAAAAACATGATAAATTTTTTAAAAATATGTGTTAATTCAAAAAAGTCTGTGAAATTAACAAATGTTCTTGAATTTGGAGATGTTCACGAATTTAAGAAAAAACATCATGAATTAAAACTATTTGTGAATTCAAAAAATGTTCACTAACTAAAAAATTGTTAAAATATAAAAAATGGTTGTGTATTAAAAAATTCATAAATTTGAAAAAATATTCAGGAATTCAGTAAATATTCATGCATTTGAAAAAAATCGTGAATTTTGAAAATTATCAATAATTGCAAAAAAGTTGAATTTTTTTATAAATGTTCGCACATTCAAAAAATACAATATTCAGAATTTTTTTGCGAATTTTGAAAAGGGATAATGTAATAAAGAAGAAATAACAATGAATATATATTAGAAAACAATTTAACTAGAAAAAGACTTGTAGAAGAGAAACACATAAAACAATCAAAAAACATTAGGAGAAAGACTCATCCGAAGCCCATAAATGGGCCGGCTCATACAGCGTCACTAGCAGACAAGAGATGCTTGTTTGCTGGCTATTTACTACGGTACGCAGGAAACACAGATGTTATGTCTCGCTTGTTGCAAGAATAACATACAGCTAGCTTATAGCGGATGTTGTGCGTGATGAACGGGGTGACTTTCTACCAACAAACTGGGTTCCTTCTAGATTCCCGAGTTGTTGATACAGTGGAACTCTTGGCAGTTAAAAAATGGAGTGTACTTGTTGGCAAATTTGGGGGTGCAACAATGTAGAGATTAAATCTGATTGCTCGTTTGTGGTGGAGGCAATTCAACAAATGGACTCTTATCTAGGACTAGATGTTGCATTGGTTTCCGAATGCAAAATGTTGTCGATAGACTTTGGCAAAATATCAATTTAACATTGTTTCCGAGAAGCTAAACATGTATCAGATGAGCTAGCTAAGCATTCTTTTAGTGCCAGATCTTGGGTTGATGTAATCCCTGACTTTGTTTCTCAGGTACTTGTAAACGACATGATCATCATATGAGGAATAATGTCTATTTGCTGTAAAAACCAATATACATCTCGCTCAAGGTTTTACCGCCCACCTGTAGCTACCGAGCTGGCCCATTTTCATCTTGTTTTTCCCTTTGCTGGTTTCGATCGAGTTCACTTGTTTCGTTCATGTTTATTGTTTCAATTTTCTCTCCGTTTCCACATTTTTTTTTAGCTTTTCTTTGTTTTTTCACCGGTTTTATTCATTTCTTTCTTGGTTTAATTTTTCAATTTCTTTTTTCATTGTTTTTCTTTGTTGCTTTCTCCGTTTTTACTTTTTTTCTTGATTTTCTTTTGTTTGTTTTCCTTTGGTTTTTTCGTTTCTTTCTTGGTTTTGGACATTTTTCGGCTTTTTCTTAATTTTATTTGTTTCCGTCTTGGTTTTTTATTTTTTTTTCTTTCTTAAATTTTTGTTTCGTTCTTAGTTTTCATTGGTTTTCTTAGTTTCCTTTGTTTCTCTCTCAGTTTTCTCCATTTCCATTCTTTTGCACTAATTTCTTGGGCTTTTCATTTTCTTTGCTTTTGCTTTCTTTGTTTTTATTCTTCTTCTTTTTTTATTTTTTGTGCCGATTATCAACGTTTTTTTAATAGTTTAAACATTTGTTAGTACACATTCAACATTTTTCAGATAAATTAGATTTTTTATATACACATTTATTTCTTTTTGAATAGGTGGTAAACATTTTTGCTATACACATCTAACTTTTTTCAAATGCTTGATTAAAAAAATTCAAATACAAGATTAACATGTTTTCAATATATGGCCAAAAAAATGTATATACACATTTAACATTTTTCAAATGCTTCATTAATTTTTTTTCAAATGCAAGTTTTTTGTATACATGGTCAACTTGTTATCTATACACATTAAACATTTTTCTAATACACATTTGATATTATTGAAATACAAGTTTAACATTTTTTAATACAGTGTCAACAATTATTTCTGTATAGATTTTTATAAATTTCAAATGCTTGAATTAAAAAAATCAAATACAAGTTTTTTATTTTTTATTCATGTTCAACATTTTTTCTATACACATTTTGTACATTTTCAAATGCTTAATTAATATTTTAAAATACAATATTTTTGTTATAAATAGTCAACATTTTTTATACACATTTCAAAAGTTTCAAATGCTTGATTAACATTTTAATACATGGTCAATATTTTTTGTATGCACATTTAACATTTTTTCTAATGCTTGGTTAACATTTTATAAATACTTTTTTTCCAAATGCTTGGTTAACATTTTATAAATACTTTTTTTCAAATGCTTGATTTAAAAAATACATGATCAACTTTTTTCACACAAATTGTATATTTTGCATATACGTTATTTTTTGCATACATGAGAAACTTCCATACACATTTAACAGTTTTTAAATGCTTGCTAGATTTTTTATAATACATCTTTTGTTTGTTTATTAAATATTTTTTGTATACAATGTTAACATTTTTCTAATACTTTTTTATGGAGCATTTTTTTCTTGAATACGCACGAGTGTGCGTACTATGTATTAAAGAGGAGGATGGGAGAAAGAAGCCCCTCCACGTTGGCGGTTACAAAAGTTACATAACCCCAACTCCACCCAGTTTCTCACACGCTAACTACTCGCCGCATGACCCACCTCCATGGCCGCTAGGAACCGGTCCACGTCTGCTTTAAGTAAGCCTGCCACCTTCGGCGCCCTACACTCTACCGATACCTTTTGAATTACATATGCGCTCGACGGAGCATCGGCCTCAAACACAATGTCGTTCTCCATAGCTCCCACATTACAAGTATGATTAGTGCTCATGCATCCTTTTCCCCCGAGGTACATTCCGCGGTGGTCATGCACCACTCTCCTAGTAATGATGTTGGTGTCGGAACCCATTCCGGCTTGCCCAAGCTGTGCAGACACGCAACCACACTTCCCTCGCGAAGGCACACTGTAGCAGTATGTGATTGATACTTTCCTCCACCCGGTCACAGAAAGGGCATGCTACCTGATGGTCCAATCCTCGGCTCGTCAGCCTGTCCGAGGTCCAGCATCTGTTCTGAAGTGCAAGCCAAGTACAGAATCGGCATCTCAAAGGAGCTTTGGACTTCCACGTGAACTGCGCAGTTGGAACTATTTCCTTTGCGCGGAATTTTGCTTGGTATGCCGATAGCGTGGAGAAGGACCCGCTTGGCTCCCAAGCCCACCGAACTGAGTCGACCGTATCTTGATGCAATTGGACCACCGCCATTCGCTCCCACAATTGCAAGTACTCCTGGAGCGGCCAAGACAATAGAGCGAGCGACTGGCCTGCGGCCCGCGAGCGCTATACCGGCAACTTGACGCTTTAAGCGCCAAGTAGGGGTTTCTCATTAGAAAAGGAAAAAGCCGAGTAGGAACTCTCCTGTACGGGAATGAAGTTAGTTTGAGGCTGGCCCAAAACTTATGTAAGGGCACCCCGGCATGTCCAAAATATCTCTGCTTGAAATCGTATCTGTAGTTCTTTTTTTTTTCCGGGTTATCCTATCTGTAGTTCAAGTAGAGCTTTCATCTTTGGCTGACCTAAAACTCATGAAAAGGCACCCAAGAAAATCCTAAATACCTCTGCTCAAAATCTCCTAAATAAGAATCTCATATTCAACCAGAACTTCCATCAAATCTGTCATGCGGAGATGCAGTTTACCACTCTAGATGTTCACTGCTCTTAAACACCTTTTCTCCGGTTCAGAAAAGCATCGCCCCTTGTGGTTGGCAAATCCTCTAGCCTGCTCCAACATAATGGCTTCCCTGACCCCGCAAGAAAGATGTCACGGCACATCGCAGCGGAACTTACGCTGCACCGATCTCCATGATTAAGGTGGACACGGCATGCAGATGCAGCAACACACGGGCATCGGATGGGACCAGCAGTACAGCAGCCCGGACATGAGGACAAAGAGTTGTGGGCGCCGGCTTTGGCTTTGCGCGTCGACGGAAGGGACGACAGGTATCGGTGGTCCGGCGAGGCCCCGTGGCCCCGGTGGGCACGTGAAGGTGAAGCTCGCCGGCAACGAGCGGCCGTCGCCGCGCCACGCCGCCGCCTCCAGGACGATGCGAATCAAAAGCTAACGATCTATCCACACTTGTACGGACTACGTATCCGCGCTCAGCGTGGCGGGATCCGCGAAGAATCTAAAGCTGCGAGACCCATGGTTGTACGTCTTTGCTACATTTCCTTTTGGTTCTGTTTTCGACTTTTGCAAGGCAAGAAATTGTTGTGTGCATGCATGAATGCATGGTATAGCGCTATATAGATATGGTCCACGTACCAAATAGCTAAAAGATCTACCGACTTACGGTCGCCCTAAAATTCCTCGACGTAGTAAATTCAAGTAGCATACCAAATGCATGCAGTGAATGCTTTGAAGCGTGGCAAATCTCTTTGTCGATATCTTCGCCTCTCTTTTGTAGATACCTCATCTTTTGCTTCACGAGGCTTTTGGTTCTACTCCTAATGGCATGTGGAAGAGAGGAGTAGACGTGTCGTCCCAGCAATGGGGAGCCAAAAATTCGTCCGTCATTTTCGATCCAAGAATTTTAGTACACAACAGGGGTGGATCGTTATTCCATTTATAACTCCCGGCGGCCCATCCAAATCACGTAACTTTCGCACGTGTCACGGCGACGCCAGCAAGGCAGCAAGCACCACCAGAGACAATATGCATGGCGCCCTCAAGCATGCATCCATTCACGGCCGTCGCCGTCGTACGGAATAGGCCCGCTCGCGCCGGTCGTTCCGGCCACGTACCTCCACCGCCCGCCCTGGGTTTCGCCGCAGCGGATGTGTTAGTGGTTAGTCCCCATCGCCGGCCCGCCGCGCGTACGTGTCCCCCGCTCGCGCCACTCACGCCGGCGGCAGATTCCTGGCTGCGCTAGCATGGGTGATGAACTGATGCGTCGATCACCATCTTCTTTTACTCCGTCCGCGAGCCTATGTCGCCGTCGGCCGCCGGGGTCAAGTTATGTGCATGGTGGTGCGCCGCAACGATCGACACAGACCTACCCCTTAATTTCGCGCGCGTCCACCCTCCCACGTGAAGTCACACGCGCCGCACGTGCCAGTCCTGACTTTTTCCGATAGTAGAGACGCGAGACGCCTAAATCATCATCTATGATGGATCAACGAATGTGCTGGGCCGGTGTGTGTTGGGGGTGATTTTTCTTTTTCTTTTTTAGTTTGGGGTGATTTCAACATTGTAGGATGAAGTGAAGAAAGATCAAATAATGGTGAATGTGGAAAATGGATCATGTTCTTCAATGGCATTACTGAGAACAGCAATTTTCTTTTGCGAGCAGAGAACATTAATTTGATTGAGCTAGATCTCATAAACAGGAGGTTTACATGGTCTAATGATCATGAAAATCCTGTATATGAGAAGCTTGGTAGGATTCTTGCACTAGTAGAAAACAAGGCTTTGGTCCAGACCAGAAAAGGGCATTAATCTCGGTTCTCCTACGAACCGGGACCAATGAGTGCATCAGTCCGGTTCGTGAGGCCAGGGCGCCGGCCGAGCCTCAGGGGCCATTGGTCCCGGTTCGTCTGACCCCTTTGGTACCGGTTTCAGGCACGAATCGGGACCAATGGCCCTTGCTCCTGGCACAACACTTTTAGTCCCGATTGCTGGAACCGGGACTAAAGGTCAGTCTTCTGTCTCGGTTCAAGCTATCAACCGGGACTAAAGAGATGTCTAAATATACCCTCGCCCCTGCCCGCTCATTCCTCTATTTTTTTGGCCGTGTGGGAGGTGTGCATGCGCTGCTCTCTTCTCACTTCTATGCATGCACACGAGGTATGTAGCGACCCGACCTCAAATTGTCAAGTCTCTGTGCTTCAGTGTCATCCCTGGATCGGTAATGTGGACACACAGTACTCGAAGGATTTATAACAGAGTAGCAATAACACACTTATTACATCGAATGTCTCCAAAGAGAACTTATTACAATAAATATGGCTTAAGGTCATCTAACACGATAACAGCGGAAGGCTTGGAAAACAAAGTGAGTCCATCAACTCCAACGGAATAGCTGAGTGCACGACAACGGCCTAGCGAACCTTACTCTTTGTCTGAAAAGTCTGCAACATAATACGTTGCAGCCCGAAAACGGATCAGCACATGGAATATGCTGGCAATATAACACATAAAGCAATAAACAGAATAATGCTATCACTACATGCATATATGGCTGGTGGAGGCTCTATGGTTATAATATTTTTGCGAAAAGCCAATTTTTCCCTACAACAAAGGAATAAATTTTATTTAACTATCATGATAGTTGAAACATCATTGAGAAGGTTCCTCCAACTCAATCCCAATTAAAGGTAATTATCAACCCAACAAATTAAATTAGAGTGATGAGATACAATAGGAAAATCCAAGTACTAGATACTCAAGATGTCCATAACCGGGGACACGGCTAACCATGATTAGATTGTACACTCTGCAGAGGTTTGCGCACTTTTCCCCACAAGACTCGATCGCCTCCGTTGGTCGCACTACAGGGTGTTTGAGAAACGGATGACCGAGACACAGTCTTTCAGAAGCATTAACTCTTTACTCTGGGTGGACAGTTACACCTACTTTCCCTCTATATCTGCTAGCCCACCACTGAAAGAGGTCACACGACATACTTAACTATGCCAGAGCCCATAATGGCTTGTGGCTGCACACGGAAGTTTCTAGCATGAATAATCTTATGATCCCTTTGAGCCTAGGTGGCGGACCGTAGGATGATCACACGGGTACTCCGGGATATCCTAGGACAACACTGGATTCTCCAAGTGCCCAAACAAGCAATCCACCAAGATGTGTATTAAAGTTGCCATCTTAAGTTGAACCATTAATAACAACTCACATCTATTATGGATACACTCAAACCCAATCCACGTCTACGAGCATAGCATAGCAATATAAGCATAACGTAGAAGTAACTCCCAGGGGTTTGATAATAAATAGGTAATAGGTTCTACCTCATCATCTACTTCCCAAACCCACATGTTAAGAGATCCTACTCATGCAATGTGTGAGGGTTGTATCTAATGCATAAAAACTGGGTAACAAAGGGGTATGATCAATATGTTACTTGCCTTGCTGACGATCCGCAAAACCTAGTGACTCGTAGTAGCACGCTTCGCACTCCGGGAATTCTATCGCAAACAAACAATAACATACATAAGTAATCAAGCAAAGATACACGGGTAAAACTCAAATAAGAAGATCTAACCAAAAAGTTCAACTTAAGAAATCCGGTTTGCAAAAAGAATCAAATCAAACGGAGCAACGAAACTCAAACTACGAAAGAAACAAGATCCGATTACTAATCTGGACTAAAGTCAAATTTACAGTACCAAAATCTTGTTCAAGTTGGTTAAACAGAAAGAGGGCTTCGAGACGAAGATCTAGGCGCTTGAATCGCCTGATTCCGATAAACGAGCGAAAAGATAAACTAAAACGAAAATCGGGTCAGAAATCGCGATCGAAAATAATCGCGAGGAAAAAGAAAACTGACGAACAGGCTAACGAACGAACGTTCGCTGTCTGTGACTAACGGGTGAACGGCGTTCGTTTAAACGAACGAACGGACGAACGTCCGCAAAATAAATAAACCGACGGAAAAACCGATCTAAAGAAATAAAACGGAAAAATAAAAAAAAGGGGTTAACCGTGGAAAACCGACCGGTCAACGGCGACGAGATCCGAAGCGGCGGCGCGGCGCGCGAGGCGGCGGCGGCGCTAGGGTTTGGAGGCGCGGGATGGGCTGGGCGGCGGCGGTGGGCTGCGGGGGCAGGGGGCGGCTTATAAGGAGGGGCCTGGGGAGGAGTCCGGGCCGGATACGGCCTGTAGGTCGGTTCCTTTTTCTTAAATAATTGCGACGCGCAGAAAAAGAAAGAAAAAGAGTACTAAACAGACTGCAAAAATCTCAAAATAAATTTTCCACGTCTTCTAAAAATATACCGGACAAGGTGAACATTTATTTGGGCCTAAAATGCAATTTTGAAAAACGCGTATTTTTCCTAATTCAAATAAAATTGCAATAAAATCCGAATAAAAACAAATATTTGATTTTAATATTTTTCCTCCAATATTTCATTTATTTTGGAGAAGTCATATTATCTCCTCTCATATATTTTAATATGAAACATTTTCGGAGAGAAAATAAATTAAAACCAAAGTGATCCTTGTTTCAATATTTGATAAAAGTCAAATATGAAAAACGTGAAATCCCCAACTCTCTCTGAGGGTCCTTGAGTTGCTTAGAATTTCGAGAATCGCGAAACGAAATGCAATAAAATATGATAAGCATGAATGACCTATGTATAATATTCCAAATTGAAAATTTGGGATGTTACAAGGTGTTTGATGAAATGCCCGAGCCACACTTAAGCTCCTATCCAAGCTCGACCTCCAAACTCCATTTTCCTCAAGATTTATCGGTTTGGCGGTCCGCCCCGTCCCCGTCCTCACCGCCGTCGATCGCCCGCGCCACCGTGGTGAGCCTCTTATTCTTATCTTCTTTCTAAAAGAAAAAAATCTTACTTGTATGATTTAGATAGATACTTGTATAATTTTCTTACTTTTATTATTGTTTGTTATTATATAGTGCCATGGTTTTGGTATCCGCCCCCGTCGGCCCTAGTCCTGTCCATGATTCAGATGTGGTATGTTATCTTTTATAACTATTTGTTTCATTTAGTGTTTATGACAATTATGCCGACCAACGTGACATAGATGTTTTTATTTAAGAGGTATGTGAACCGGAAATTCCAACCGACCCTCTTGTCGAGAGGTTAAACTTAGTTGAAAAAGAAAACAATTACTTGAAGAAAAAACTGAAAAGAATTGAGGAGGAGAAGATGGAATTAGAGTTGCATGTTGCGGATGTCGTCGATGATCACAAGATCAAGATGGATGCAATGCGCTTGAAGATTAGAAAGATTAGAAAATATGCCATTCATACTGAGGCTTGGTATCATTATGCCGTTGGATCAATTGTTACCTTAGTTGCGATTATAATCGCATTTGTTGTCGCATTGAAATGTTTTACATAGTATCAATGTATGATTTAATTAGATGCTCTAGAGAGCTATATGTTGTTCAAGGGGAACTATGTATGAACTTTATGTATTTATTTTTTCAGTAATAACATTTGATCAATACTGTACTTTGGTTTTAATGTGGTGATAAACTTGTATTAATTTGGTCACTTCTCTATTCATAATGTTCTGTAATGTTTTTTGATACACTTAATTATATAATGCACGCAGATGAATCAACAATGGATGTACGGTGACAGACGCACCTCCGAGTACATTGAGGGCCTGCATAATTTTCTCGAAGTGCATGAGGCAAACAAGCAGAATGGTTTTATGTATTTTCCATGCCTTATCTATGGGAATACGAAGGATTACTCTGACTTGAAAACCCTTCACATTCACCTGCTTGAGAAGGGTTTCATGCCACACTATAATGTTTGGACCAAGCAGGGAGAAAGAGGGGTTATGATGGAAGACAACGAAGAAGAAGAGGATGATGACAACTATCCGCCCCCTGAATACGGTGGTACTGCAACGGGGGAAACTGAAGATCAAGAGGAAACAGACGATATGCCCGATGATGATCTTCGCTAGGTCATTGTTGATGCAAAGAGACAATGCCAAAGTGAAAGGGAGAAGTTGAAGTTCGAACGCATGTTAGAGGATCACAAAAAAGGATTGTACCCAAATTGTGAAGATGACAACACAAAGCTCGGTACCACACTGGAATTTCTATAATGGAAGGCAGACAATGGTGTATCTGACAACGGATTTGGGAAGCTACTGAAAATAATGAAGAAGAAGCTTCCAAAGGATAATGAATTGCCTGATAGTACGTATGAAACAAAGAAGGTTCTATGCCCTCTAGGGTTGGAGGTGCAGAAGATACATGCATGCCCTAATGATTGCATCCTCTACCATGCTACGTACGAGGATTTGAACGCATGCCCGGTATGCGGTGCATTGCGGTATAAGATCAGACGAGATGACCCTAGTGAAGTTGAGGGCGAGCGCCCCAGGAAGAGGGTTCCTGCCAAGGTGATGTGGTATGTGAAGGAAATAAGCCCTAGAGGCAATAATAAAGTTGTTATTTTTTCCTTATTCATGATAAATGTTTATTATTCATGCTAGAATTGATCGAAACCCAAATACATGTGTGAATACATAGACAAACACTGTGTTCCTAGTGAGCCTCTACTTGATTAGCTCGTTGAGCAAAGATGGTTAAGGTTTCCTAACCATGGACACGAGTTGTCATTTGATAACGGGATCACATCATTAGGAGAATGATGTGATCGACATGACCCATCCGTTAGCTTAGCATTTTGATTGTTCAGTTTTATTGCTATTGCTTTCTTCATGTCAAATACATATTCCTTCTACTATGAGATTATGCAGCTCCCGGATACCGGAGGAATACCTTGTGTGCTATCAAACGTCACAACGTAACTGGGTGATTATAAAGATGCTCTACAGGCATCTCCGAAGGTGTTTGTTGGGTTGGCATAGATAGAGATTAGGATTTGTCACTCCGAGTATCAGAGAGGTATGTCTGGGCCCTCTCGGTAATGCACATCATAAGAAGCCTTGCAAGCAAAGTTACTAATGAGTCGGTTACAAGATGATGTATTACGGAACATGTAAATAGACTTGCCGGTAACGAGATTGAACTAGGTATGAAGATACCCACGATCGAATCTCGGGCAAGTAACATACCAATGACAAAGGGAATAATGTATGTTGTCATAACGGTTCGACCGATAAAGATGTTCGTAGAATATGTAGGAGCCAATATGAGCATGCAGGTTCCGCTATTGGTTATTGACCGGAGAGGTGTCTCGGTCATGTCTACATAGTTCTCAAACCCGTAGGGTCCGCACGCTTACCGTTCAATGACGGTTGAGTATTTGAGTTATGTGATTTGGTGAACGAATGCTGTTCGGAGTCCCGAATGAAATCACAGACATGACGAGGAGTCTCGAAATGGTTGAGAGGTAAAGATTTATATATAGGATGATAGTATTCGGACACCGGACGTGTTCTGGAGTGTATCGGGTATTTATCGGAGTACCGGGGGGGGGGGGGTTACCGGAACCCCCGGGGGAAAGATATGGGCCATAGGAGGGGAGCACACCGGACCACAAGGGGTGGCGCCCCCCAAGGAAGGAGGCTGAGTGGGAGAAGGGAAAGAGGGGGTTCGCCCCCTTTCCTTCTCTCCTTCCTCTTCCCTTTTCCCCCTCCGGCAAATACGAAAGGGGGGAGGCTGAATTGGGGAGGACCCCAAGTAGGATTCCTCTTACTTGGGTCGCACCCTTGCTTCTCCCTCCCCCTCCCACCTATATATATGTAGGGAGGGGGCGCCTAGAACACACAACATCAATTGTTAGCCACGTGCGGCGCCCCCTCCATAGTTTACACCCCCGATCATATTCTTGAGGTGCTTAGGCGAAGCCCTGTGCAGATCACTTCACCATCACCGTCACCACGCCGTTGTGTTGATGGAACTCATCTACTTCCTCGACACCTTGCTGTATCAAGAAGGCAAGGGATGTCATTGCGCTAAACGTGTGCAGAACTCGGAGGTGCCGTACGTTCGGTGCTTGATCGGTCGGAGCTAGAAGAAGTTCAACTACATCAACCGCGTTGTCAAACGCTTCCGCTTTCGGTCTACGAGGGTACGAGACACACTCTCCCCCTCGTTGCTATGCATCTCCTTGATAGTGCGTGAGCGTAGGATTTTTTTTGAAATTTGCATGCTACGTTTCCCTACAGTGGCATCCGAGCCAGGTCTATGCATAGATGATATGCACGAGTAGAACACAAAGAGTTGTGGGCGGTGATCGTCATACTGCTTACCACCAATGTCTTATTTTGATTCGGCGGTATTGTTGGATGAAGCGGCCCGGACCAACCTTACATGACCACGTTCACGAGACCGGTTCCACCGACAATCATGCAACTAGTTTTGCATAAAGGTGGTTGGCGGGTGTCTGTTTCTCCTACTTTAGTTGAGTCGAATTTGACTAAGGCCGTTCCTTGTTGAAGGTTAAAACATCAAACCTGATAAATCACCGTTGTGGTTTTGATGCGTAGGTAAGAACGGTTCTTGCTAGAAGCCCGTAGCAGCCACGTAAAACTTGCAACAACAAAGTAGAGGATGTCTAACTTGTTTTTGCAGGGCATGTTTTGATGTGATATGGTCAAGACATGATGTGATATACATTGTTGTATGAGATGATCATATTTTGTAGAAGTTATCGGCAACCGACAGGAGCCTTATGGTTGTCTCTTTATCGTATGAAATGCAAACGCCGTGTAATTGCTTTACTTTATCACTATGCGTTAGCGATAGTTGTAGAAGCAATACTTGGAGAGACGACCACGACGCAACGATGGAGATCAAGGAGTCGAGCCGATGACAATGAAGATCATGACGATGCTTTGGAGATGGAGATCAAAAGCACAAGATGATGATGGCCATATCATGTCACATATTTTGATTGCATGTGATGTTTATCTTTTATGCATCTTATTTTGCTTAGTACGGCGGTAGCATTATAAGATGATCCCTTCACTAAATTTCAAGGTATAAGTGTTCTCCTTGAGTATCCACCGTTGCGACAGTTCGTCGTGTTGAGACACCACATGATGATCGGGTGTGATAGACTCTACGTTCACATACAACGGGTGCAAGACAATTTTGCACATGCGGAATACTCGGGTTAAACTTGACGAGCCTGACATGTACAGACATGGCCTTGGAACACTGGAGACCGAAAGGTCGAACGTGAATCATATAGTAGATATGATCAACATAGAGATGTTCACCATTGATGACTACTCCATCTCACGTGATGATCGGACATGGTTTAGTTGATTTGGATCACATATCATTTAGATGACTTGAGGGATGTCTATCTAAGTGGGAGTTCTTAAGTAATTTCATTAATTGAACTTAATTTATCATGAAATTAGTCCTGATAGTTTTTGCATATATATGTTGTAGATCAATGGCCCGGGCTACCGTTCCCTTGAATTTTAATGCGTTCCTAGAGAAATCTAAGTTGAAAGATGATGGTAGCAACTACACGGACTGGGTCCGTAACTTGAGGATTATCCTCATTGCTGCATAGACGAATTATGTCCTTGATGCACTGCTAGGTCAAAGGCCTGCTGCAGGAGCAGATGCTGATGTTATGAATGTCTGGCAAGCTTGACCTGATGACTACTCGATAGTTTAGTGTGCCATGCTTTACGGCTTAGAATCGGGACTTCAAAGACGTTTTGAACATCATGGACCATATGAGATGTTCCAAGAATTGAAGTTAATATTTCAAGCAAATGCCCGAGCTGAGAGATATGAAGACTCCAACAAGTTCTATAGCTGCAAGATGGAGGAGAACAGTTCTGTCAGTGAACACATACTCAAAATGTCTGGGTATCATAATCACTTGACTCAGCTGGGAGTTAATCTTCCAGATGATAGTGTTATTGACAGAGTTCTTCAATCACTGCCACCAAGCTACAAAGGCTTCGTGATGAACTATAATATGCAAGGGATGGATAAGACAATTCCCGAGCTCTTCGCAATGCTCAAAGCTGCGGGGGTAGAAATCAAGAAGGAGCATCAAGTGTTGATGGTTAACAAGACCACTAGTTTCAAGAAAAAGGGCAAGGGAAAGAAGGGGAACTTCAAGAAGAATGGCAAGCAAGTTGCCACTCCCGGGAAGAATCCCAAAGCTGGACCCAAGCCTGAAACTGAGTTCTTCTACTGCAAAGGGACTGGTCACCAGAAGCGGAACTGCCCCAAGTATTTGGCGGATAAGAAGGATGGCAAAGTGAACAAAGGTATATTTGATATACATGTTATTGATGTGTACCTTACTAACGCTCGTAGTAGCACCTGGGTATTTGATACTGTTTCGGTTGCTCATATTTGTAACCCGTAACAGGGGCTACGGATTAAACTAAGATTGGCTAAGGACGACGTGACGATGCACGTCGGGAATGGTTCCAAGGTCGATGTGATCGCTGTCGGCATGCTACCTCTACATCTACCTTCGGGATTAGTTTTAAACCTGAAGAATTTTTATTTGGTGAAAACGTTGAGCATGAACATTATATCTAGATCTTGTTTAGTGCGAGACGGTTATTCATATAAATCGGAGAATAATGGTTGTTCTATTTATATGAGTAATATCTTTTGTGGTCATGCATCCGTGAAGAGTGGTCTATTTTTGTTGAATCTCGATTGTGGTGATACACATATTCATAATATTGATGCCAAAAGATCCAAAGTTGATAATGATAGTGCAACATATTTGTGGCACTGCCTTTTATGTCATATTGGTGTAAAGAGCATGAAGAAACTCCATGTAGATGGGCTTTTGGAATCACTTGATTATGAATCATTTGATACTTGCGAACCATGCCTCATGCATGGGCAAGATGACTAAAACTCTGTTCTCCGGAACAATGGAGCAAGCTAATGACTTAATGGAAATAATACATACCGATGTATGAGATCCGATGAGTGTTGAGGCTCGTGGCGGGTATCGTTATTTTCTGATCTTCATAGATGATTTAAGCAGATATGGGTATATCTACTTAATGAAACACAAGTCTGAAACATTTGAAAAGTTCAAAGAATTTCAGAGTGAAGTGGAGAATCATCGTAACAAGAAAATTAAGTTTCTACGATCTGATCGTGGAGGCGAATATTTGAGTTACGAGTTTGGCCTTCATTTAAAAAACTGTGGAATAGTTTCACAACTCACGCCAACTGGAACACCATAGCGTAGTGGTGTGTCCGAACGTCGTAACCGTACTTTATTAGATATGGTGCAATCTATGATGTCTCTTACCGATTTACCACTATCATTTTGGGGTTATGCATTAGATACAGCTGCATTCACGTTAAATAGGGCACCGTATAAATCCATTGAGACGGCATCATATGTGTGACGCCCCCAATTTGACCGTACACTAATCATGCACGCAAATGCGTACGATCACGATCAGGGACTCACGGGAAGATATCACAACACAACTCTACAACATAAATAAGTCATACAAGCATCATAATACAAGCCAGGGGCCTCGAGGGCTCGAATACAAGTGCTCGATCACAGACGAGTCAGCGGAAGCAACAATATCTGAGTACAGATATAAGTTAAACAAATTTGCCTTAAGAAGACTAGCACAAAAGTAGCAATGATCGAAAAGGCAAGGCCTCCTGCCTGGTACCTCCTAACTACTCCTCGAAGCCGAACTCCATGTAGCATCATCCTCGGGATCTCTAGCTCCTGGACTCCAGCATCTGGTTGCGACAATCAGGTACAGAAAGGGGAAAAGAGGGAGAAAAGCAACCGTGAGTACTCATCCAAAGTACTCGCAAGCAAGGAGCTACACTACATATAAATGGGTATATGTGTAAAGGGGCATATCAGTGGACTAAACTGCAGAATGCCAGAATAAGAGGGGGATAGCTAGTCCTGTCGAAGACTACGCTTCTGGCCATCTCCATCTTGCAGCATGTAGAAGAGAGTAGATTGAAGTCCTCCAAGTAGCATCGCATAGCATAATCCTACCCGGCGATCCCCTCCTCGTCGCCCTGTTAGAGAGCGATCACCGGGTTGTATCTGGCACTTGGGAGGGTGTATTTTATTCAGTATCCAGTTCTAGTTGTCATAAGGTCAAGGTACAACTCCGGGTCGTCCTTTTACCGAGGGACACGGCTATTCGAATAGATAAACTTCCCTGCAGGGGTGCACCACATAACCCAACACGCTCGATCCCATTTGGCCGGACACACTTTTCTGGGTCATGCCCGGCCTCGTAAGATCAACACGTCGCAGCCCCACCTAAGCACAACAGAGAGGTCAGCACGCCGGTCTAACCCTATGCGCGCAGGGGTCTGGGCCCATCGCCCTATGCACACCTACATGTTGCGTACGCGGCCGGAAGCAGACCTAGCCTAGTGGCGTTCCAGTCCAATCCGGCGCGCGCCACTCAGTCGCTGACGTCAAGAAGGCTTCGCCTGATACCACGACGCCGGGATACCCATAACTACTCCCGCGTAGATGGCTAGTGCGTATAGACCAAATGGCCAGACTCAGATCAAATACCAAGATCTCGTTAAGCGTGTTAAGTATCCACGAACGCCGACCAGGGCCAGGCCCACCTCTCACCTAGGCGGTCTCAACCTGCCCTGTCGCTCCGCCACAAAGATCCACTTGCGGGTACTCCTACGAGCCGACCCGACTTTAGTCATCACATGTGTCATGTATATAGTATATAAGTATATACCCGTGATCACCGTCCAGGTGATCACGGCCCGGTAGTATAGCACAGCAGACGGACAAGAATGTAGGGCCACTGATGGAAAACTAGCATCCTATACTAAGCATGTAGGATTGTAGGTAAAGGTAACAACAGTAGTAGCAAGGATAGGCTATGCATCAGGATAGGATATCGGAAAGCAGTAACATGCTACACTACTCTAATGCAAGCAGTATAGAGAAGAATAGGCGATATCTGGTGATCAAGGGGGGGGGGGGGCTTGCCTGGTTGCTTAGACAAGGAGGGGTCGTCGGTGACGTAGTCGTACTCAGCGGCATCAGCGCCGGTCTCGTGGTCTACCAGAGAGAAGAGGGGGAAGAAACAGTAAATACAATGCAAACATAAACATGACGATGCGTGACATGACAATGAGCAGTGCGAGGTGTGACCTAACGCGACAGTAGGTGGTATCGGCGAAGGGGGGGAACATCCGGGAAAGTATTCCCGATGTTTTGCGTTTCCGGAAAGATGGACCGGAGGGGGAAAGTTGCGGGTTCGATAGGTTTGGGATGTGTGACGAACGGACTGCGTATCCGGATTCGTCTCGTCGTTCTTAGCAACTTTCATGTTGAAAATATTTTAATCCGAGTTACAGATTAAAAGATATGATTTTCTAAAGATTTTATTAATTTCTGGATTTTAATTAATTATTTAATCTAATTAGAAAATGGATTTATGACATTAGCATGATGTCATGCTGACATCAGCAGTCAACAGGGGTTGACTAAGTCAAACTGACATTTGGGTCCAGTGGGACCCACCTGTCATTCACTGTTTAGGTTAATTAGGGTTTAGCTAATTAATTACTGTTTAATTAAATTAAACAGGATTAATTAACTTAATTAATTTAGTTAGTTAATTAATTAATTAATTAAAATTAAAATTATTTTTATTTTATTTATTTATTTATTTATTAATTTCTATTAATTAATTTATTCTTATTATTACTATTATTATTATTAATTTATTAATTTGTTATTTTTATTATTTTATATTTTTTTGTTTAATAAAACCGTTCTGGGGCACTGGGGCCCGTTTGTCATTGGGCCGGGGGGGTCGGGCCCAGTGGGCAGTGGCTCAGGTGGGGCGAGGCCCACCTGGCAGTGGCCCAGAGGGGGCGAGGCCCACTGGCAGTGGCGCAGGGGGCACTGCGGGTTACGGGCGAGCAACGGGGCGGGGCGCCCGAACGGGCGCGAGACGAGGGGCGCTGGGCGCGCACGGCGCACGCCGGCGCCGGCGGCCAGGGCCAGGGGAGGCGGGGCTCCGACGAGCCACCGGAGCGGCGGCGGACGCGAGCCCGTCCGGAGCTCGGGCGCGGGGCGCACGGGGGAAAGGGGGGCACGCGGTCGAGGCCATGGGCCTGCACGCGAAGGCGAGGTTAGCGCGACGACGGGGGGGGGGGGGGGGGGGGCAGGCGGGGCGTGGCCGACGCGGTCGCGCGGTCGGGGCGCGCGCGGGCGATGGCCGTGCGGTCGGGGCGTGACCAGGGCGAGCCCCGGCGCGGCCAACGGGCGCGAGGGCCACGGCGAGCGCGGGGGCGAGGGAGAGAGGAGGGAGGAAGGTGCGGCTCACTGGGGCCGTAGGGAGGTGGCAGCGCTGCGTGGGGAGGACGATGGGGACGATTCGACGCCGGGGAGGAGTCCGACGAGGAGGCGTGGTCGAGGAGGAGGACGAAGACGGGCGGCGGGGTCCAGCAGTGTCGAGGTGGGGCGTAGGGGTGGCGCCGGGGACGAGCGCCGGCGCCAGGGATGCGGGGCGGCACCGGGCGGCGTCAGGCTCGGCGAGGCGGCGCCGGGCGTCGGCGATGACGACGGGATCAGGGGCGGCGCGTCCAGATCGGGGAGAGGGGGGGCGCCGGCAGGGCGCAAGGCGAGGCGCGGGGCGACGTCGGGGCGAGGCGGGGAGGCGAGGTCGTCCGGTGAGGACCGGCGGCGGCGCGGGTGCAAGGCATCGGGGGCGGCGCTTGCCACCGACGGGATCCGCGCGGGGGAGGGAGAGAGAGGTGGGTGAGATCGAGGGGAGTGGGGGGAGCGAGTGGTGGAAGTGGGGGGTTAGGGTTTTGGGGTAGTGGGGTTAGGTAGGTAGGGGGTGGGCCGGCCCATTCGGGCGGCTGAGGCCAGCTGGGCCACTTGGCCCAGCGCGGGGGGGGGGGGGTGTCTTTTCCTTTTTTTTGATTGTCTTCTATTTTTTGTTTGTGTTTTCTTTTATTTATTTTCCTTTACTGTTTTATTTTAGTTACACTTTATTCTTAGTTTAGTAAAATATGACAATAGCTCCAAATTAGTGTTCCAAAACAACCCACTACCCTAAAAAGTTTTTACCTCAAGATAAAATAGTTTATGATTTTATAAAATATCAAAGGCATTTATTTAATAGTTTTACCTACTGTTTTAATCATTTAAGTGCATTTAAACTTTTTATAAAAATGTTGTTTCTTCACCATAACTACCTACGCAATATTTGTCACGATCCGAACATTTTAGTTTTAACATCTGAAAACTTTTGTTGTTTGCTTTTATTTAAATTTTGAATTTGTTTCGGTTCTGAACCATCGAGAGTTTATCAACAGTAACGGGGTGACATGGCATCGTTAACGAGGGATTACTGTAGCTTAATTATCCGGGCGTCACAATTCTCCTCCACTACAAGAAATCTCGTCCCGAGATTTAGGAGGTGGGGTAAGGGGGAAAGTTCTGGTTACGAAATTATAACGGATCTTCTCGAAGAAGTTAATCCCTTTCATTGATGTCTTCAATTCTTTATTCCTATGCATCATGATGATGTTGTCGTCCTTTCTTCGGGGAACTCCATCGTACTTACGAATAGGTAAGGGGCAGCTCTTCAACGATAGGATGTTATAAGGGAAAATCATCTGGGGGGTATCCCAAGAGTGAACATATGAGTATCTCTCGAGTTGAACAAATGAAACACATCGAGAGCAGAGTAGGACAGTGCAATAAGAAGTTTCGAGCGGATAGGCAATCGTTCATTGCCTGAAACAGAGTGAAAAGGGGTTCAGAGCAACGGGAATAAGTATTGTGTCCGATACCAGAATTGATCACTTGGGACGGTGGCCCGTGAATTACATACGAGGCCACGCGCGATGAATAAATTTGGGAACAGGGGGTGCACAGGAGAGTCAGGTTTCGATCCTGTGGAACTGTGGGTTATGGGCCCACCATGTGGGTTAAAAGTAGGAAGGGCGGTGATATCTTGCACGATCATGATAGCAAGGCATGGCAGAGGGTAGCCTGTCAGTTATATGTCAGCAACATCGTCGGTACCAAGGGCGAGGGACGAAGAGAACCATTTTCCTGCTCGTTGAAACGAGGCGGACCATTAGGCAAAGTTCTCGTCCATCGGTGGTTACCGAAATGTCACCAACAATAATAACAGGGTCTTACTGACAGAGTTGTACACCGAGGTGTTTACATAAGCAGGAGAATATTACTGCTTAGATCATATAGTTCACCAGAAAGGTTAAACCACACAATGGAAAGGAAAATATGATTATCAGATTAAACAGAAGAATGGAAAGGAAAATGTGTTTAAACACATATTTCAAGGTTATATCCTTCCCAAGGACAAGCTGAGCATGATATTCATGACAGGATATAATGTAGAAAACTCTTTAGGTAGGGGAGAGAAATTTCATGGCATTACCCATACAACGGTGTTTGGATAATTGAGCAGGAAACATTTAGCATTGGGCTTCAAATGTTCCTGTTGAAAATCGGAGTACCATAGACATGCTTCGAGATAGCATTGACATGGTCAACAGGTGAAGATCAGACTTTGGAAACAAAAAGGATCCATCAGGAACAACTTATAGAATAAGTCTTACAATTTCCTCATGGAACAACAGCTAACCTTGCTAAAAGGGAAAACTTATAGCAATAGGTCCTCCCGCCAGGTGTGCTGGGTATCATCACCTTACCGGGTCAAAAATAGGCCAATGTTATAACTCTTGGAAATATGTTCCAACCATCATATCCGACCGAGATTCAGATCTGATTGGTGTCAGGATAACTCAGACTCAGGATGCCTGAGAAGAAAGGTGCAACACAAATTGTCGAAACGACATCGAAGATTCTCGGGAGATGAACTATGGAAGCGAGTTCCGAACAAGGGTTCATTTCATCAAGGAGAGGTGAGGAGGTGACTGATTGACTCAGCGACAATCCATTGAGATTTCCAAAAGATGGATTTCCACCACTATGTGAACAAGGAGATAACATTAGCTAGATCGAATGACTTAATGATGTATGCTCGAGGAAAACATACACAGTTAAACATTGGTTGAAAGGTGCACCCGAATAAGGGCTTAGGTAGAATGATCAATGTTAGAACGGTGATTCGATATCCAATGGTCTAAGAATGAAATATCGACCATCAACTTCAAAGCAATAGGGTTGCTAGAAGTTTTGAAGTCGCACATCATAGTTCAATTGTCGGTATTCAGGTTAGAAACAACACGGGGATCATAAAACAAATGGAGATGGCGAGAAGTATTACTATATCAAGAATTCTCAAGAGGTGGAGAAATTCTCACAATATCCTTGACATGAAGGACAGTAATACTTCAATGTAGAACATAACATAAGCTAGATAGGAAAGAGCTCCATATCATGATCAAGTCTGAATTGGAGTGGGGGGGGGCAATAACGTTGCCGATGATAACACAAATCATCGAGGGGCAAGGATGGTATTTCTCATCCTGAATTTCGACTGATATCCTGGAAGAGCTCAAAATGTTGGTGCTGATCACGACACATTTGTCGAGAGATTTCATGAAGATGTAATCTATCGGCGATGACATCAAGTCAGAGGAATGATGAAAGCGATAGGTTAATGGAACCAAGGGTACGGCACAAACTTGAAATCAAGCTTGTTGTTCAAGGCGAACTAATATGACGAGGAAGATCGACGTAAGCTTAGCTCATCATCGAAAGTTGTGTTCCGGGAAGGACCGGGTAGCACAGTTAAAAAGTTTTCACGATAAGGATATAGCCGATAAGGCTAGTAATGACTTGAAGGATTATTAAACTCGTAAGCAACAAGAATTACTTAGAGTTATTGAATCGGAGTGCGGAATCGATTCACTTGTCGGTGTTCTCGAGTGACTAATAACTCAGAGCCCGTGGAAAATTGGAATCAGTGAGAATGTAGCACTTGATGAAGAACTCATAAGAAGTTATGCAGTTCCATGATAATCTCGAGATACCAGGGGGTAATACTCGACGACAGATCAAGGTAGAGGCTGGACTAGGGTATTGCTCTGCAGAAGACAAGTGCTCAACTTGTATGAGAAATGGTATTTAAAAGAGAACATGGTCGGAACCATGATTGAAAAAGGTCAGATCCCAGATATAAGATGAACTTATACCAATGGAACAATTTAATTTAAGAAAAGCTTTAATGATAAGATCTACATCGGGTCCATGGGCATGAACGCAAAGTTCAAGGTCGACTCCCACTTCTTCAATGCATATCCTTTCATTTACTTCTCGCGTTCGATGAAGTTGTAGTGTTGAAATTTTATATGGCAAAATACCAGGAGAGTATGAGTCGTGAAAACTTTCGAGTTCACCCATATTAAGGAAGGCATAGGTTCAACCCATCAGGGCTGCTTAGAACATATACCATGAACTTCGGAGTAAATAATACAAGCTCGAAAGTAGAGTATGGTTCACAAGGCAGAGGATACAATTTACCAAAGGCATCATGTATCCGAGGAAAAGCTCACCAGCTTATTTAATATGGAGGACATTGTCGGATAAAATCCGACAAAAGGGTCTGGTGGTCCCCAAGGGATCTGATGTGAGCATCAGTACTCAACCAGAGGAAGAAAGAATGCAAGGAGATCAGACTATAGAAACAACTGACTAACTCAAAAGCTCAAATGCAAAGGAATTATGAATTCCAAGACAAGGGATCAGAAGCAATGCTCTGATTAGGGATGGATAAGTTGAATAGCCTTAGGGGTACAATCGATGACGATTTGATTGGTCGAGATCCAGCTCATGTTAAAGATGTCTGAGCCGGAAGGATGAATTCTAGGATCTGATTGAGGATTGCGAGCATTCGCAACATATTGAATCAATGGACTCAAAAAGATAATGACAAAGGGTGCCAATAAGATTTCGAGGTTTATGGGATTAATCATAATGCTAGTAAGCAAGAATTTCAAGAGCAATAGGCTCCTGAGGATTTTCGAAAGATCGAATAGTATTTTGAAGACTATTGTGGAATACTTGAATCAACTAGGGATGACCGGATACTCGGTAAGTGCGAGAATTATCCGTAGGGGTATTCAGGTGACAAAGAACAGCAATGCAGTAAGCTCAAAGGATTATCGAAACAACAGAGAGAATTTCGGGGTATCTTGTAATAACAAGATCAACTGGGAAACATTGAATGAATGGCGAGTATATGTGGTTATTCATAGGAGTTTATCGATAAAAGGGAATTGCAAACGCAATGAACACAAGTTCTCGGGTTATCAGTGGAGAGTATCTTCAGGGTCTTCACGTGCAGCAGACGATCATCAGTAATAAGGGGCTCTCCGGGTGAAAGTGATAACGAGATCCTAATGTTAGATTTAGTAAAATTCACTTAACCCGAATAGAAGAGAGATCAGAGTCCCAGAGTATAGACAAGGAGTAAAAGATCCTAATACCACCCAATGGCGACGTGGGCCCGTAAGCCACACAACCATGTTAGTAAAAGTTTTTCAACGACTAGACTCGACTTCGGCCAAGGAGTTGGAAAGGGGGATTCCTACAGGCAGTCGGCTCTGATACCAACTTGTGACACCCCCGATTTGACCGTACACTAATCATGCACGCAAATGCGTACGATCACGATCAGGGACTCACGGGAAGATATCACAACACAACTCTACAACATAAATAAGTCATACAAGCATCATAATACAAGCCAGGGGCCTCGAGGGCTCGAATACAAGTGCTCGATCACAGACGAGTCAGCGGAAGCAACAATATCTGAGTACAGATATAAGTTAAACAAGTTTGCCTTAAGAAGACTAGCACAAAAGTAGCAATGATCGAAAAGGCAAGGCCTCCTGCCTGGGACCTCCTAACTACTCCTCGAAGCCGAACTCCATGTAGCATCATCCTCGGGATTTCTAGCTCCTGGACTCCAGCATCTGGTTGCGACAATCAGGTACAGAAAGGGGAAAAGAGGGAGAAAAGCAACCGTGAGTACTCATCCAAAGTACTCGCAAGCAAGGAGCTACACTACATATGCATGGGTATATGTGTAAAGGGGCATATCAGTGGACTGAACTGCAGAATGCCAGAATAAGAGGGGGATAGCTAGTCCTGTCGAAGACTACGCTTCTGGCCATCTCCATCTTGCAGCATGTAGAAGAGAGTAGATTGAAGTCCTCCAAGTAGCATCGCATAGCATAATCCTACCCGGCGTCCTCGTCGCACTGTTAGAGAGCGATCACCGGGTTGTATCTGGCACTTGGGAGGGTGTATTTTATTCAGTATCCAGTTCTAGTTGTCATAAGGTCAAGGTACAACTCCGGGTCGTCCTTTTACCGAGGGACACGGCTATTCGAATAGATAAACTTCCCTGCAGGGGTGCACCACATAACCCAACACGCTCGATCCCATTTGGCCGGACACACTTTTCTGGGTCATGCCCGGCCTCGTAAGATCAACACGTCGCAGCCCCACCTAAGCACAACAGAGAGGTCAGCACGCCGGTCTAACCCTATGCGCGCAGGGGTCTGGGCCATCGCCCTATGCACAGCTGCACGTTGCGTACGCGGCCGGAAGCAGACCTAGCCTAGTGGCGTTCCAGTCCAATCCGGCGCGCGCCACTCAGTCGCTGACGTCAAGAAGGCTTCGCCTGATACCACGACGCCGGGATACCCATAACTACTCCCGCGTAGATGGCTAGTGCGTATAGACCAAATGGCCAGACTCAGATCAAATACCAAGATCTCGTTAAGCGTGTTAAGTATCCGCAAACGCCGACCAGGGCCAGGCCCACCTCTCACCTAGGCGGTCTCAACCTGCCCTGTCGCTCCGCCACAAAGATCCACTTGCGGGTACTCCTACGAGCCGACCTGACTTTAGTCATCACATGTGTCATGTATATAGTATATAAGTATATACCCGTGATCACCGCCCAGGTGATCACGGCCCGGTAGTATAGCACAGCAGACGGACAAGAATGTAGGGCCACTGATGGAAAACTAGCATCCTATACTAAGCATGTAGGATTGTACGTAAAGGTAACAACAGTAGTAGCAAGGATAGGCTATGCATCAGGATAGGATATCGGAAAGCAGTAACATGCTACACTACTCTAATGCAAGCAGTATAGAGAAGAATAGGCGATATCTGGTGATCAAGGGGGGGGCTTGCCTGGTTGCTCAGACAAGAAGGAGGGGTCGTCGGTGACGTAGTCGTACTTAGCGGCATCAGCGCCGGTCTCGGGGTCTACCGGAGAGAAGAGGGGGAAGAAACAGTAAATACAATGCAAACATAAACATGACGATGCGTGACATGACAATGAGCAGTGCGAGGTGTGACCTAACGCGACAGTAGGTGGTACCGGCGAAGGGGGGAACATCCGGGAAAGTATTCCCGATGTTTTGCGTTTTCGGAAAGATGGACCGGAGGGGAAAGTTGCGGGTTCGATAGGTTTGGGATGTGTGGTGGACGAACGGACTGCGTATCCGGATTTGTCTCGTCGTTCTGAGCAACTTTCATGTTGAAAATATTTTAATCCGAGTTACGGATTAAAAGATATGATTTTCTAAAGATTTTATTAATTTCTGGAATTTAATTAATTATTTAATTTAATTTGAAAATGGATTTATGACATTAGCATGATGTCATGCTGACATCAGCAGTCAACAGGGGTTGACTAAGTCAAACTGACATGTGGGTCCAGTGGGACCCACCTGTCATTCACTGTTTAGGTTAATTAGGGTTTAGCTAATTAATTACTGTTTAATTAAATTAAACAGGATTAATTAACTTAATTAATTTAGTTAGTTAATTAATTAATTAATTAAAATTATTTTTATTTTTATTTTATTTATTTATTTATTTATTAATTTCTATTAATTAATTTATTCTTATTATTACTATTATTATTATTATTATTAATTTATTTTATTTATTATTTTTATTATTATTATTTTTTGTTTAATAAAACCGTTCTGGGGCGCTGGGCCCGTTTGTCATTGGGCCGGGGGGGTCGGGCCCAGTGGGCAGTGGCTCAGGTGGGGCGAGGCCCACCTGGCAGTGGCCCAGAGGGGGCGAGGCCCACTGGCAGTGGCCCAGGGGGCACTGCGGATTACGGGCGAGCAACGGGGCGGGGCGCCCGAACGGGCGCGAGACGAGGGGCGCTGGGCACGCACGGCGCACGCCGGCGCCGGCGGCCAGGGCCAGGGGAGGCGGGGCTCCGACGAGCCACCGGAGCGGCGGCGGACGCGAGCCCGTCCGGAGCTCGGGCGCGGGGCGCACAGGGGAAAGGGGGGCGCGCGGTCGAGGCCATGGGCCTGCACGCGACGGCGAGGTTAGCGCGACGACGAGGGGGGGCCGGCGGGGCGTGGCCGACGCGGGCGCGCGGTCGGGGCGCGCGCGGGCGATGGCCGTGCGGTCGGGGCGTGACCAGGGCGAGCCCCGGCGCGGCCAACGGGCGCGAGGGCCACGGCGAGCGCGGGGGCGAGGGAGAGAGGAGGGAGGAAGGTGCGGCTCACTGGGGCCGTAGGGAGGTGGCAGCGCTGCGTGGGGAGGACGATGGGGACGATTCGACGCCGGGGAGGAGTCCGGCGAGGAGGCGTGGTCAAGGCGGAGGACGAAGACGGGCGGCGGGGTCCAGCAGCGTCGAGGTGGCGCCGGGGACGAGCGCCGGCGCCAGGGGCGCGGGGCGGCACCGGGCGGCGTCAGGCTTGGCGAGGCGGCGCCGGGTGTTGGCGATGACGACGGGATCAGGGGCGGCGCGTCCAGATCGGGGAGAGGGGGGGGGGCGCCGGCAGGGCGCAAGGCGAGGCGCGGGGCGACGTCGGGGCGAGGCGGGAAGGCGAGGTCATCCGGTGAGGACCGGCGGCTGCGCGGGTGCAAGGCATCGGGGGCGGCGCTTGCCAGCGACGGGATCCGCGCGGGGGAGGGAGAGAGAGGTGGGTGAGATCGAGGGGAGTGGGGGGGGGAGCGAGTGGTGGAAGTGGGGGGTTAGGGTTTCGGGGTAGTGGGGTTAGGTAGGTAGGGGGTGGGCCGGCCCATTCGGGCGGCTGAGGCCAGCTGGGCCACTTGGCCCAGCGCGGGGGGGGGGTGTCTTTTCCTTTTTTTGATTGTCTTCTGTTTTTTTGTTTGTGTTTTCTTTTATTTATTTTCCTTTACTGTTTTATTTTAGTTACACTTTATTCTTAGTTTAGTAAAATATGACAATAGCTCCAAATTAGTGTTCCAAAATAACCCACTACCCTAAAAAGTTTTTACCTCAAGATAAAATAGTTTATGATTTTATAAAATATCAAAGGCATTTATTTAATAGTTTTACCTACTGTTTTAATCATTTAAGTGCATTTAAACTTTTTATAAAAATGTTGTTTCTTCACCATAACTACCTACGCAATATTTGTCACGATCCGAACATTTTAGTTTTAACATCTGAAAACTTTTGTTGTTTGCTTTTATTTAAATTTTGAATTTGCTTCGGTTCTGAACCATCGAGAGTTTATCAACAGTAACGGGGTGACGTGGCATCGTTAACGAGGGATTACTGTAGCTTAATTATCTGGGCGTCACAATATGAACTGTGGTTTGGCAAGAAACCTAAGCTGTCGTTTCTTAAAGTTTAGGGTTGCGACACTTATGTCAAAAGGCTTCAGCCTGATAAGCTTGAACCCAAGTTGGACAAGTGTGTCTTCATAGGATACCCTAAAGAAACAATTGGGTACACCTTCTACCACAAATCCGAAGGCATGATCTTTGTTGCCAAGAATAGAAACTTTCTAGAGAAGGAGTTTCTCTCGAAAGAAGTGAGTGGGAGGAAAGTAGAACTTGATGAGGTAATTGTACCTTCTCTCGAATTGGAAGGTAGCTCATCACAGAAAACCGTTCCCGTGATGCCTACACCAACTAGAGAGGAAGCTAATGATAATGATCATGAAACTTCAGGTCAAGTTACTACTGAACCTCGTAGGTTAACCAGACCACGATCCGCACTAGAGTGGTACGGTAATCCTGTTCTGGAAGTCATGTTACTAGACCATGACAAACCTATGAACTATGAAGAAGCTATGATGAGCCCAGATTCCGATAAATGGCTTGAGGCCATGAAATCTGAGATAGCATCCATGTATGAGAACAAAGTATGGACTTTGGTGGACTTGCCTCATGATCGGCGAGCCATAGAGAATAAATGGATCTTCAAGAAGAAGACTGACGCTGATGGTAATGTTACTATCTACAAAGCTCGACTTGTCGCAAAAGGTTTTCGACAAGTTCAAGGAGTTGACTACGATGAGACTTTCTCACCCATAGGGATGCTTAAGTCGGTCTGAATCATGTTAGCAATTGCCGCACTTTATGATTATGAAATCTGGCAAATGGACGTCAAAACTGCATTCCTTAATGGAATTCTTAAAGAAGAGTTGTATATGATGCAACCAGAAGGTTTTGTCGATCCTAAAGGTGCTAACAAAGTGTGTAAGGTCCAGCGATCCATCTATGGACTAGTGCAAGCATCTCGGAGTTGGAATATACGCTTTGATGAGGTGATCAAAGCATATGGTTTTATACAGACTTTCGGAGAAGCCTGTATTTACAAGAAAGTGAGTGGGAGCTCTGTAGCATTTCTAATATTATATGTGGACGACATATTGTTGATTGTAAATGATATAGAATTTCGGGATAGCATAAAAGTGTTGGGAAACGTAGCATGCAATTTCAAAAAAATTCCTATGCTCACGCAAGATCTATCTAGGAGATGCAGAGCAACGATAGGGGGAGAGTGTGTCCATGTATCCTCATAGACCGAAAGCGGAAGCATTTGACAACGAGGTTGATGTAGTCGAACTTCTTCTCGTTTCGACCAATCAAGTACCGAACATACAACACCTCCGAGTTCTACACATGTTCAGCTCGATGACGTCCCTCGAACTCTTGATCCAGCAAAGTGTCGAGGGAGAGTTCCGTCAACACAACGGCGTGGTGACGGTGATGGTGAAGTGATCCGCGCAGGGCTTCGCCTAAGCACTACGACAATATGACAAGAGGCGTAAACCATGGAGGGGGGCACCGCACACGGCTAGGAATCAATGTTGTGTGTTCTAGCGGTGCCCCCCCACATATATATAGGTGGGAGAGGGAGGGGAGCAGCAAGGGGCGTCCCAAGTAGGAGTAATCCTAATTGGGCACCTCCTCCAAGTCGGCCTCCCCCTTTCCATAAGTATCGGAGGGGGAAGGAAAGGGGGGGGGGAGGGAAAGGGGGAGGCCGAATCCCCCCTTTCCTTCTTCCTTCCCTCCTTTCCTTGTCCCCTATTTCGGCCTACATGGGGCGCACCAGCCCCTTAGGGGCTGGTATGTCCCCTTCTTGGCCCATTAGGCCCATGTAGTTGCCCCGGGGGGAGGAGGGGGGGGGGTGCCAGAACCCCTTCCGGTGACCCGATATGTACCCGGTACCTCCAGAACACTTTTGGTGTCCGAATATCATCGTCCTATATATGAATCTTTACCTCTCTACCATTTGAAGACTCCTCATCATGTACGTGATCTCATCCGGGACTCCGAACAACATTCGGTCACCAAATGACATAACTCATATAATACAAAATCGTCATCGAACGTAAGCGTGCGGACCCTACGGGTTCGAGAACTATGTAGACATGACCGAGACACCTCTCCGATCAATAACCAATAGCGGAACCTAGATGCTCATATTGGTTCCCACATATTCTACG
Source organism: Triticum aestivum (assembly GCF_018294505.1). Lineage (NCBI taxonomy): Eukaryota > Viridiplantae > Streptophyta > Magnoliopsida > Poales > Poaceae > Triticum > Triticum aestivum. The sequence goes on from NC_057796.1 coordinate 70,460,059, forward strand.
AAGATCTTTATAGGACGTACCGTAATGACAACATACGTTATTCCCTTTGTCATCGGTATGTTACTTGCCCGAGATTCGATCGTCGGTATCATTATACCTAGTTCAATCTCGTTACCGGCAAGTCTCTTTACTCGTTCCGTAATACATCATCCCGCAACTAACTCATTAGTCACATTTCTTGCAAGGCTTCTTATGATGTGCATTACCGAGAGGGCCCAGAGATACCTCTCCGATACTCGAAGTGACAAATCCTAATCTCGATCGATGCCAACCCAACAAACACCTTCGTAGATACCTGTAGAGCATCTTTATAATCACCCAGTTACGTTGTGATGTTTGATAGCACACAAGGCATTCCTCCGGTATCCGGGAGTTGCATAACCTCATAGTCGAAGGAATATGTATTTGACATGAAGAAAGCAATAGCAATAAAACTGAACGATCATTATGCTAAGCTAAAGGATGGGTCTTGTCCATCACATCATTCTCTAATGATGTGATCTCGTTCATGAAATGACAACACATGTCTATGGTTAGGAAACTTAACCATCTTTGATTAACGAGCTAGTCTAGTAGAGGCTTACTAGGGACACGGGTGTTTTGTCTATGTATCCACACATGTATTAAGTTTCTGGTTAATACAATTCTAGCATAAATAATAAACATTTATCATGATATAACGAAATATAAAATAACAACTTTATTATTGCCTCTAGGGCACATTTCCTTCAAAAAGGATATTTGAATAAGAGTTTTTCAATGAAAGACCTCGGTGAAGCTGCTTATATATTAGGCATCAAGATCTATAGGGATAGATCAAGACGCTTAATAGGACTTTCACAAAGCACATACGTTGATAAAGTTTTGAAAAAGTTCAAAATGGATCAGTCAAAGAAAGGGTTCTTGCCTGTGTTACAAGGTGTGAAGTTGAGTCAGACTCAATGCCCGACCACTGCAGAAGATAGAGACAAAATGAAAGTTATTCCTTATGCTTCAGCCATAGGTTCTATCATGTATGGTATGCTGTGTACCAGACCTGATGTGTGCCTTGCTATAAGTTTAGCAGGGAGGTAACAAAGTAATCTAACAGTGGTCAAGAACATCCTGAAGTACCTGAAAAGGACTAAGGATATGTTTCTCGTTTATGGAGGTGACAAAGAGCTCGTCGTAAATGGTTACGTCGATGCTAGTTTTGACACTGATCCGGATGACTCTAAGTCACAAACTGGATATGTATTTATCTATACTACTATATAGTGTATGAGTATCGAAGCATATAGGCCGTTGGATCTTTCCTATCAGACGGCTGAGAATGAGTGTGCTGAAATCTTGAGCAACGTGGCAGTGTAACCACCACCGGATTTTGTGATGCAATGGCCAACGTCCAAGGGATTCACGGTGGGCCTTAGCGTTGTACTGTGCCCCCTTTTTTTAACCGTTGTACTGTGTCAGGTGGCAGGCTTTGAAAAGAAGATATAGAAAATGATTCAAAGAATCGAGAGTCTTCTAGGAGTCTCGGACCATGGCAATGCATGCAGGGCAGAGCCCAGATAAAAAAGAGTGTGCTAATATTAGCACCTAAGATAGACAAAATGTTTTAGCTAATAGAATAAAGAAAGGAGGAAATGGAGAAAAACACATTTGCTGAGAGGAGGTGTACACGGTTCCAAAAAGAAGGTGTACAAATTTAACATGTCCGAGAGTATATCCTGAACAAAAAGTTCCGGGTGTACATATCGTTGCAAGCTTGAAATACGAGATAATGAATATTGTGCATGAAGAAATAAATAATAAATTATATGTCAAACAAATATTTGTTTTCTGCCGCTTCAAAAATTGCAATTTCTTAATGAGGCCACTTCCAAATCGCGAGGCTCTACAGAATTGTATACATCAACCCAGCTTTGTATTTAGTGCATCTACCCGTCATGGATTGATTAAGTATATAAATTTTTTTATGCAAATTTATTTATAAAAAGTAATCAGTCAACATAGAAATAGTACCTCTTGCATTTATAAAATATAACTTGCTGTCCTACAAACCATCACAAAGTGTTTGTGTTTCTCTATATTTTCTATTGACGTCGAGTTGTTTGTAGAATGAAACATCCAAAGCAAATAGTGGATTAAAAGTATATTTTTGAATAAACTGTACTTCATATCTTGTATTAATGATGGTAAAAAATGGAATAAACTATCTATGTTTAGACAAAATAATGAAAGAATAGCAACTAAAAAAAATAAAGAAAGAATATTATGGATAAAAAAAACCTAGCAGGATATCAAATAAATCCATGCAAGAATTCCGTAGGATATATCGCCATCTATATGTTAAGAAATAAAAAACATAACTTTTGACCGAATTAAAGGTCCAATGAGTAGCTAGATAAGTCGTAGCTTAGTTTTGCCACACAATACACTTGATAGTCATTTAGGAAGGGACTAAGATTTTGTTACTACCCCCAGATGTCACATCTCTTTTTGATGGTATAATTTTAAGTGATTAATTGTAGTGAAATGATATAAACATTTAGAGAGTTATTTATGCAATCTTGACAATCGCTGGTTGTACATGCGAAGCGTGTGCCATTTGCTAGTATTGAATGGTGGAGCTCTCAGTTGGTGCAGTTCCAAGCAGAGCGTCATGGCGGGATCTACGTGTGAAGCGGAGTACATTGCTGCTTCGGAAGCAGCAAATGAAGGAGTCTGGATGAAGGAGTTCATATCCAATCTAGGTGTAATACCTAGTGCATCGGGTCCAATGAAAATCTTTTGTGACAATACTGGAGCAATTGCCTTAGCGAAGGAATCTAGATTACACAAAAGAACCAAACACATCAAGAGACGTTTCAACTCCATCCGTGATCAAGTCAAGGAGGGAGACATAGAGATTTGTAAAATACATATTGATCTGAATGTAGCAGACCCGTTGACTAAGCCTCTTCCACGAGAAAAACATGATCAACACCAAGACTCCATGGGCGTTAGAATCATTACAATGTAATCTAGATTATTGACTCTAGTGCAAGTGGGAGACTCAAGGAAATTATCCCTAGAGGCAATAATAAAGCTTTTATTTTTCCTTATTCATGATAAATGTTTATTATTCATGCTAGAATTGTATTGATCAGAAACCCAAATACATGTGTGAATACATAGACAAACACCGTGTCCCTAGTGAGCCTCTATTTGACTAGCTCGTTGATCAAAGATGGTTAAGGTATCCTAACCATGGACATGAGTTGTCATTTGATAACGGGATCACATCATTAGGAGAATGATGTGATGGACATGACCCATTGGTTAGCTTAGGATATTGATCATTCAGTTTTATTGCTATTGGTTTCTTCATGTCAAATACATATTCCTGCGACTATGAGATTATGCAACTCCCGGATACCGGAGGAATACCTTGTGTTCTACCAAACGTCACAACATAACTGGGTGATTATAAAGATGCTCTATAGGTATCTCCGAAGGTGTTTGTTGGGTTGGCATAGATCGAGATTAAGATTTGTTATTCCGAGTATCGGAGAGGTATCTCTAGGCCCTCTCGGTAATGCACATCATAAGAAGCCTTGCAAGAAAAGTTACTAATGAGTTGGTTACAAGATGATGTATTACGGAACGAGTAAAGAGACTTGCCGGTAACGAGATTGAACTAGGTATGTAGACACCGACGATCGAATCTCGGGCAAATAACATACCGATGACAAAGGGAATAACGTATGTTGTCATAACGGTTCAACCAATAAAGATCTTCGTAGAATATGTAGGAGCCAATATGAGCATCCAGGTTCCACTATTGGTTATTGACCGGAGAGGTGTCTCGGTCATGTCTACATAGTTCTCGAACCCGTAGGGTCCGCACGCTTAATGTTCGATGACGATTTAGTATTATGTGAGTTATGTGATTTGGTGACTGAATGTTGTTCGGAGTCCCGAATGAGATCATAGACATGACGAGGAGTCTCGAAATGGTTGAGAGGTAAAGATTGATATATAGGATGATAGTATTCGGACACCGGAAGTGTTCCGGAGTGTATCGGGTATTTGTCGGAGTATCGAGTGGTTACCGAAACCCCCCGGGGGAAAGATATGGGCCATATGGGCCATAGGAGGGGAGCACACCAGCCCACAAGGGGTGGCGCGTACTCCCCAAGGAAGGAGGCCGAGTGGGAGAAGGGAAAGAGGGGGTTCGCCCACCCTTTCCTTCTCCTTCCTCTTCCCTTTCCCCCCTTCGGCAAATATGGAAGGGGGGAGGCCGAATTGGGGAGGACCCCAAGTAGGATTCCTCCTACTTGGGGCGCACCCTTGCTTCTCCCCTCCCCATCCCACCTATATATATGTGGGGAGGGGGCGCTTAGAACACACAACATCAATTGTTAGCCGTGTGCGGCGCCCCCTCCACAGTTTACACCCCGGTCATATTCTCGCGATGCTTAGGTGAAGCCCTGCACAGATCACTTCACGATCACCGTCACCATGCCGTTGTGTTGACGGGGCTCATCTACTTCCTTGACACCTTGCTGGATCAAGAAGGCGAGGGACGTTATCGCGCTGAACATGTGTAGAACTTGGAGGTGCCATACGTTCGGTGCCTGATCGGTCGGAGCTAGAAGAAGTTCAACTACATCAACCGTGTTGTCAAACGCTTCCGCTTTCGTTCTACGAGGGTACGTAGACACACTCTCCCCCTCATTGATATGCATCTCCTAGATAGATCTTGCATGAGCGTATGATTTTTTTTGAAATTGCATGCTACGTTTCCAACAGTATGCTCCTATAATACCACGATTGAAACGTCTGTTCAGAAACAATGAGCATGCCAAGTTGATACGATGGCACAAAGAGGACCGTAAGAAAGACATGAAGTTGAGAGCACCCGCTGACGGATCGCAGTGGAGAAAAATCGAGAGAAGGTGGGGGGACTTTGTAGGTGACGCAAGAAACGTATGGTTTGGTTTAAGCATGGATGGCTTTAATCCTTTTGGGGAGCAAAGCAGCAATCATAGCACCTGGCCCGTGACTCTATGCATCTATAACCTTCCTCCTTGGTTGTGCATGAAGCGGAAGTTCATTATGAGCCAGTGCTCATCCAAGGCCCTAAGCAACCCGACAACGCCATTGATTTGTACCTAAGGCCATTAGTTGAAGAACTTTTACAGCTGTGGAATGGAAAATGTGTACGTGTGTGGGATCAGCACAACTAGAAGGAATTTGGCCTACATGCGTTGCTGTTTGTAACCATCAATGATTGGCCTGCTCTCAGTAACCTTTCAGGATAGACAAACAAGGGATACCACGCATGCATGCACTGTTTAGATGACACTGAAAGTATATATTTGGACAAATGCAGGAAGAATGTGTACCTGGGGCATCGTCGATTTCTTCCGACCAACCATCAATGTCGAAAGAAAGGCAAGCATTTCAAAGGTGAGGCAGATCACCGGAAGAAGCTCGCCCTTCGTACTAGTGATCACATACTTGATATGGTCAATGATTTACAAGTAATCTTTGGAAAGGGTCCTGGCGGACTATCTATTCCGAATGACGCTGAGGGACGCGCACCCATGTGGAAGAAGAAATCTATATTTTGGGACCTACCCTATTGGAAAGACCTAGAGGTCCGCTCTGCAATCGACGTGATGCACATGACGAAGAATCTTTGCGTGAAACTTCTAGGCTTCTTGGGCATGTATGAAAAGAAAAAAGATACACAGGAGGCACGGGAGGACCAGCAACATGTGCAAGAAAAAGACGGCATGTATCCAAAGCAGTCTGAAGGTCCTGCCAGCTACGCTCTTAGCAAAGAAGAGAAAAAAATCTTCTTTGAATGCCTGCTCAGTATGAAGGTCCCGTCTGGCTTCTCGTCGAATATAAAGGGAATAATAAATATGGCAGAGAAAAAGTTCCAGAACCTAAATGCCACGTGATTATGACGCAACTGCTTCCGGTTGCATTGAGGGGGCTTCTACCGGAAAATGTTCGATTAGCCATTGTGAAGCTATGTGCATTCCTCACTGCAATCTCTTAGAAGGTAATCGATTCAGAAATCCAACCAAGGTTGAAGAATGATTTGGTGCAATGTCTTGTCAGTTTCGAGCTGGTGTTCCCACCATCCTTCTTCAATATCATGACGCACGTCCTAGTTCATCTAGTCGACGAGATTGGCCTTATGGGCCCTGTATTTCTACACAATATGTTCCCCTTTGAGAGGTTCATGGGAGTCTTAAAGAAATATTTTCGTAACCGTGCTAGGCCAGAAGGAAGCATCTCCATGGGCCATCAAACAGAGGAGGTCATTGGGTTTTCTGTTGACTTCATTCCTGACCTTAAGCCGATTGGTCTCCCTCAATCGCGATATGAGGGGAGACTTACTGGAAACGACACGCTAGGAGAGACTCAATAATATGTAGGGACAGGCATTCTTGGTCTCAAGCACACTACACAGTTCTACAGAATTCTACCTTGGTGACCCCGTATGTCAATGAACACAAGAATATTCTGCGCTCCAAACACCCAGAGCAGTGTGATGACTGGATTACATATGAACACATCAGGACTTTCGCCAGTTAGTTGCAAACACATCTCATGTGTAACACCACTGTTGCAGATGAGCTGTACTCGTTGGCCAGGGGACCATCTTCAACTGTATTGACTTACAAAGGGTATGAGATAAATGGGAATACATTTTACACGATCGCTCAAGATCAAAAGAGCAGCAACCAAAATAGTGGTGGCCGCTTTGATGCAACAACCAACAGGGGAAAGGACACATATTATGGTTACATAGTGGACATATGGGAACTTGACTATGGACATGATCTTAAGGTCCCTTTGTTTCAGTGCAAATGGGTCAATCTGTCAGGAGGTGGGGTACAGGTAGACCCACAGTACGGAATGACAACAGGGGATCTGAACAATCTTGGGTACACAGACGAACCATTCGTCCTAGCCAATGATGTGGCATAGGTTTTCTATGTGAAGGACATGTCTACCAACCCGAGAAAAAGAAAAGATAAGGAAGCGAATACATCATATGATGAGCCAAAGCGCCACATAGTTCTTTCAGGGAAAAGAGACATTGTGGGAGTGGAGGGCAAGACAGACATGTCTGAAGATTATTAAAAGTCTCATGAAATTCCTCCCTTCAAAGTGAAGGCTGACCCAAGCATCCTATTAAACGATTAAGATTATCCATGGTTATGGCGCAATAAGCAAGGGACACACGAGAAGAAAAGTGAAGACTTTCTCTCCACAACTATTCTGATGATGGCTTTTATCTAGAATATCACTGCAGTAACATGTCAAGAAATGAAATGCCTTTTGTAAACGACGAGTTTTCGTCCGAAACCCTGATACTTCGAAAGAGATTGTCCATTTTGTACACGAAGTGCATCCAGTTTTTGCCGTAACCCTCTCAACTTTTTGGCACATGCTATGTGGGAGAAATGATGTTATAATGCCAACTTTCAACCTTTTCAGAGTTCATTTGCACTGCTTTTCAATTTCAGGGTCATTTGGCTCAAAAAAATCAGTAAATGCATAAAAATAGCAATGAAGTCACAAAGGGTTGAAAATTGATGATGTGGCTTTGAATGGTGCATGTTGAACGCACAAAAAGTCTGGAGTTGAAATAAGTTTAAAAATGAAATGCCTTTGTAACATATGAGTTTTCGTCTGACACCCTGATACTTCGAAGGAGATTGTTGATATGTCTCCAACGTATCTATAATTTTTGATTTTTCCATGCTGTCATATTACCATTCTTGGATGTTTTACAATCATTTTATATCATTTTTTGGTACTAACCTATTGACATAGTGCCCAATGCTAGTTGCTGTTTTCTGCATGTTTTTTACATCGTAGGAAATCAATACCAAATGGAGTCCAAACGCAGTGAAACTTTTTGTGCATTTTTTTGGACCAGACGACATCCAGTCGGCCAAAGAAGTACCAAAGAGGCAGCCCGAGGTGAGCAGAAGACACCAGGGCGCGCCAGGAGGGCCAGGAGCTCCCTGGTGGGTTGTGCCCACCTCGGTGGCGTCCCGCACCGCCTCTTTGCTCTATAAATACCCCAATATTCCAGAAACCCTAGGGGAGTTGATGACCCACAAGTATAGGGGATCTATCATAGTCCTTTCGATAAGTAAGAGTGTCGAACCCAACGAGGAGCAGAAGGAAATGATAAGCGGTTTTCAGTAAGGTACTCTCTGCTAGCACTGAAATTATCGGTAACAGATAGTTTTGTGATAAGATAATTTGTAACGGGTAACAAGTAACAAAAGTAAATAAAGTGCAACAAGATGGACCAATCCTTTTTGTAGCAAAGGACAAGCCTGGACAAACTCTTATATAGAGAAAAGCGCTCCCGAGGACACATGGGAATTATTGTCAAGCTAGTTTTCATCACGTTCATATGATTCGCGTTCGGTACTTTGATAATTTGATATGTGGGTGGACCGGTGCTTGGGTGCTGTCCTTACTTGGAAAAGCATCCCACTTATGATTAACTCCTATTGAAAGCATCCGCAACTACAAAAGAAGTATTAAGGTAAACCTAACCATAGCATGAAACATATGGATCCAAATCAACCCCTTACGAAGCAACGCATAAACTAGGGTTTAAGCTTCTGTCACTCTAGCAACCCAGCATCTACTTATTACTTCCCAATGCCTTCCTCTAGGCCCAAACAATGGTTAAGTGTCTACGTTCACATAACACCACTAGAGGAGAGACAACATACATCTCATCAAAATATCGAACGAATACCAAATTCACATGACTACTAATAGCAAGACTTCTCCCATGTCCTCAAGAACAAACATAACTACTCACAAAGCATATTCATGTTCATAATCAGAGGAGTATTAATATGCATAATGGATCTAAACATATTATCTTCCACCAAATAAACCAACTAGCATCAACTACAAGGAGTAATCAACACTACTAGCAACCTACAGGTACCAATCCCAGGCTATGAGACAAAGATTGGATACAAGAGATGAACTAGGGTTTTAGAGGAGATGGTGCTGGTGAAGATGTTGATGGAGATTGGCCCCCTCCCGATGAGAGGAGCGTTGGTGATGACAATGGCGATGATTTCCCCCTCCTGGAGGGAAGTGTCCCGGCAGAACAGCTCCGCCAGAGCCCTAGATTGGTTCCGCCTCGTGGCGGCGGAGTCTCGTCCCGAAAGCTTGCTTATGATTTTTTCTCGAACGAAAGACTTCATATAGCAGAAGATGGGCATCGGAGGGCCACCAGGGGGCCCACGAGGCAGGGGGCGTGCCCAGGGGGTAGGGCACGCCCCCCACCCCCGTGGCCAGGGTATGGGCCCCCTCTGGTATTTTCTTCTCTTAGTTTTTTTATTATTTCCAAAAATAACTTCCGTGTGAGTTTCAGGACTTTTTGAGTTGTGCAGAATAGGTCTCTAATATTTGCTCCTTTCCGAGCCCAGAATTCCAGCTGCCGGCATTCTCCCTCTTTATGTAAACCTTGTAAAATAAGAGAGAATAGGCATAAGTATTGTGACATAATGTGTAATAACAGCCCATAATGCAATAAATATCAATATAAAAGCATGATGCAAAATGGACGTATCAACTCCCCCAAGCTTAGACCTCGCTTGTCCTCAAGCGGAAGCCGATACCGATAAATATGTCCACATGTTTAGAGATAGAGGTGTCGATAAAATAAAATACGGACATTAGGGCATCATGATCATTCTTATAACACAACATATATAGATATTGTCATATGATTTCTTATGCTCAAGTAATAATCTATTCACAATGCAAAGTATGAATCAGAAACTTCATTGGGAACTAACAAACTATAATCTCAGTCATTGAAGCAATTGCAATTTATCATAACATCAGAAAGAGTCAATATAAGAGCTTTTCAGCAAGTCCACATACTAAACTATCATTTAGTCTTTCACAATTGCTAACACTCACGCAATAGTTGTGGTTACGGAGTTTTAATCGGACACAGAGAAAGATAGGGGCTTATAGTTTTGCCTCCCAACCTTTTACCTCAAGGGTAATGTCAACAATAATAGTTCATGCTAACCTAACTTACATCCAGTTGGATATTTATATTAGGATATTTCCAACACACTGTGCTTGCCAAAGGATAAAATGTAAAAAGGAAAGGTGAAGATCACCATGACTCTTGCATAAGGTAGACGATAAAAGTAAAAGATAGGCCCTTCGTAGAGGGAAGCAGAGGTTGTGATGCGCTTTCAGGGTTGGATGCACAAAATCTTAATGCGAAAGAACGTCACTTTATATTGCCACTTGTGATATGGACCTTTATTATGTAGTCCGTCGCTTTTATTTCTTCCACATCACAAGATCGTATAAAGCTTATTTCCTCCACACTAATCAATCATACATATTTAGAGAGCAATTTTTATTGCTTGCACCGATGACAACTTACTTGAAGGATCTTACTCAATCCATAGGTAGATATGGTGCACTCTCATGGCAAAATTGGGTTTAAGTTTATTTGGAAGCACAAGTAGTATTTCTACTTGGTGCAAAGAATTTGGCTAGCATGAGGGAGAACGGCAAACTCAACATGCTGGATGATCCATGACAATATAATTTATTTTAGATGTAAGAAAACATAACCCATTACGTTGTCTTCCTTGTCCAACATCAACTCTTTAGCATGTCATATTTTAATGAGTGCTCACAATCATAAAAGATGTCCAAGATAGTATATTTATATGTGAAACCTCTCTTTCTTTATTACTTCCTATTAATTGCAACGATGACCAAAACTATGTTTGTCAACTCTCAACAACTTTTAATCATCATACTCTTTATATGTGAAGTCATTACTCTCCATAAGATCAATATGATCTCTTTTTATTTCTTTTTATTCTTTCTTTTTCTTTTATTAATTCAAGATCATAGCAAGATAATCAAGCCCTTGACTCAACACTAATCTTTATTAGATAACTCACGGACTCGATTACATAGAGGGATCGTAAAGCAAAACTCAAAACTCAAAGCTAAATCATACTAAAAATTTATTCTACTAGATCAAGATATTACTAAAAAGGATCGAACTAAAAAAAACGGTAAAGATAGGGATGTGATGGTGATACGATACCGGGGCACCTCCCCCAAGCTCGGCAGTTGCTAAGGGGAGTGCCCATACCCATGTGATTATATCTCTTTCTTCGGAGGTGGTGGTGTGATATTCTTGGCGATGATACTCCTCAGGATACGATTCTCTTCCTCGAGCTTATTGAGTTGCTGCTTGAGATCCATTATCTCCTTACGGAGCTTACCCGTGACGGTTAAAGCTCCTTGCACCCATGGATGTTGCATAGCTGCAGGGGAACAAGTAACACTCTTTTTCATATTCTCGTAAGAAAGAAATCTAACATTGGAAGGGATAACCGAGTTTGGAATAGCCGAGCTCTGTAATTCCCCCATCGTTGAATCCAGCTCGGTAGTGAGAAGTGACTTCTTGATCCTCCTCCATGGCATCTATCCTCTTCAAATCAGCCTCCATCTCTTCCTCCGTTGCTGGCCCAAAGTGGTCAGCATCACTGTTTGTCCTTGATCTCGATGCCGGATGAGACACCCGGCTCTCCCCGACTGACTCTTGAGAAGACATCTTGCTCTAATCTGCAGCAGCAGCAACAGCTCGAAACAAAAAATAGAGGATATTTGCGTGATACGAGAGTCAAAACATTCGGGAGATTATATAATGAATTTTTACCGACCGAAAGAAGTATCGTGCAAGAAAACGGAGTCCGGAGAGCACACGAGGTGCCCACGAGGCAGGGGGGCGCGCCCAGGGGGGTAGGGCACGCCCTCCACCCTCGTGGAGGCCTCGTGTCCTTCCCGAACTGCTTCTTATTTTCCTATTTTTCTAAATATTCCAAAACAGAGAAAAATTGCCATTAGAACTATTTTGGAGTCGGTTTACTTACCGCACCACATACCTATTCCTTTTCGGAGTCTGAAACGTTCTGGAAAGTGTCCCTTATGTATTCCTCCGGTGTTACGGTTTCAATAACATTGGTTTCAACATTTATGGGATTACCTGAGATATAATGTTTGATTCTTTGACCGTTCACCACCTTTAGATTTGTGCCTTCGAAGTTGTTGATTTTTATGGCACCGGAATGATAGACCTCCTCGATAACGTAAGGACCTTCCCATTTAGAGAGAAGTTTTCCTGCAAAAAATCTTAAACGAGAGTTGTATAGCAATACATAATCACCTACATTAAACTCACGCTTTTGTATCCTTTTGTCATGCCATCTTTTAACTTTTTCTTTAAAACAATTTGGCATTCTCATAGGTCTGGGTTATCCATTCATCAAGTGAGCTTATGTAAAATAGCCTCTTCTCACCGACAAGTTTGAAATCATAATTGAGCTCTTTAATGGCCCAATATGCCTTATGTTCTAGTTCGAGAGGTAAGTGACATGCTTTTCCATAAACCATTTTATACGGAGACATACCCATAGGATTTTTATATGCAGTTCTATAAGCCCATAATGCATCATCAAGTTTCTTGGACCAATCTTTCTAGATCTATTAACAGTCTTTTGCAAAATTAATTTGATCTCTCTGTTACTCAATTCTACTTGACCACTAGACTGTGGGTGATAAGGAGATGCAATTCTATGATTAACATCATACTTGGCAAGCATTTTACGAAAGGCACCATGAATAAAATGTGAACCACCATCAGCCATTAAATATCTAGGGACTCCAAACCTCGGAAAAATAACTTCTTTAAGCATCTTAATAGAGGTGTTATGATCAACACTACTAGTTGGAATATCTTCTACCCACTTAGTAACGTAATCAACAACAACTAAAATATGTGTATACCCATTAGAGGCAGGAAACGGTCCCATATAATCAAATCCCCAAACATCAAATGGTTCAATAACAAGTGAATAATTCATAGGCATTTATTGATGTCTACTAATGTTACCAATTCTTTGACATTCATCGCAAGATAAGACAAACTTACAAGCATCCTTGAAGAGAGTAGGCCAATAAAAACTGGATTGCAATACCTTATGTGCAGTTCTATCTCCAGCGTGGTGTCCTCCATAAGCTTTGGAGTGACACTTGCGTAGGATCTGTTCCTGTTCATGCTCAGGTACACAACGTCTAATAACACCATCTACTCCTTTTATAAAGATGTGGGTCATCCCAAAGTAATGTCTTAAATCATAGAAAAACTTTTTCTTTTGCTGGTATGTGAAACTAGGTGGTATAAATTTAGCAACAATGTAATTAGCATAATCAACATACCATGGAGCAGTACGAGAAGCATTTATGACATTTAGTTGTTCATCAGGAAAGCTATCATCAATAGGTAGTGGGTCATCAAGAACATTCTCTAACCTAGACAAGTTGTCTGCAACGGGGTTCTCAGCTCCCTTTCTATCAATAATATGCAAATCAAATTCTTGTAGCAAGAGAACCCATCTAATAAGTCTAGGTTTAGCATCTTTCTTTTCCATAAGATATTTAATAGCAGCATGATCAGTGTGAATAGTTACTTTACAATCAACAATATAAGGTCTGAACTTATCACAAGCAAATACAACTGCTAAGAATTCTTTTTCAGTAGCAACATAATTTCTCTAAGCACTGTCTAGAGTTTTACTAGCATTTTGAATAAAATTTAATTTCTTATCAACTCTTTGTCCTAGGACAACACCTACAGCATAATCACTAGCATCGCACATAATTTCAAAGGGTAAATTCCAATCAGGTGGCTGAACAATAGGTGCAGAAATCAATGTTTTCTTAAGTATTTCAAATACTTCTACACAATCATCATCAAAGACAAATGGTATATCTTTTTGTAATAGATTAGTCAGAGGCCGAGAAATTTTTGAGAAGTCCTTAATGAACCTCCTATAAAAACCGGCATGAACAAGGAAACTTCTTATACCTTTGATGTCCTTGGGACATGGCATCCTTTCAATAGCATCAACTTTAGCTTTATCAACTTCAATACCTCTTTCAGAAATTTTACGCCCCAAGACAATGCCTTCATTAACCATAAAGTGGCACTTCTCCCAGTTCAAGACAAGATTAGTTTCTTCACATCTCTGCAAAACTCGATCAAGGTTGCTCAAGCAATCATCAAAAGAGGAGCCATAAACGGAGAAATCGTCCATGAAAACCTCACATATCTTTTCACAAAAATCAGAGAATATAGCCATCATGCATCTTTGAAAGGTAGCGGGTGCATTACATAAACCTAAAGGCATACGTCTATAAGCAAAAGTATCGAAAGGGCAAGTAAAAGTGGTCTTTGCTTGATCATCAACTGACACAGGTATTTGAGAGAAACCAGAGTAACCATCTAGAAAGCAAAAATGTGTATGTTTGGATAATCTTTCTAGCATTTGATCAATAAAAGGTAAGGGGTAATGATCTTTTTTAGTAGCCTTATTTAATTTGCGGAAATCAATTACCATCCTATAACCTGTAATAATTCTTTGCGGAATCAATTCATCTTTATCATTAGGAATGACAGTAATACCTCCCTTCTTAGGGACACAATGGACTGGACTTACCCACTGACTATCAGCAACGGGATAAATTATACCTGCCTCAAGGAGCTTTAGCATTTCCTTTCTTACCACTTCTTTCATCTTAGGATTCAGCCGTCGTTGATGATCAATAACTGGTTTGGCATCTTTCTCCAAATTTATTTTGTGTTGACATAGAGTGTGACTAATGCCCTTAATATCATCAAGAGTATATCCAATAGCAGCACAGTGCTTCTTCAGAGTTTTCAACAATTTCTCTTCTTCATGGCCTGAAAGGTTAGCACTAATAATAACAGGATATATCTTCTTTTCATCAAGATAAGCGTATTTAAGAGTATCAGGTAATGGTTTAAGCTCAAACACGGGATCACCCTTGGTTGGAGGAGGATCCCCTAGGATTTCAACAGGCAAGCTGTGTTTCAGAATAGGTCCTTGTTTAAAGAATACTTCATCTATTTCCCTTCTTTCATTCATAAACATATCATTTTCATGGTCTAGCAAATATTGTTCTAAAGGATCACTAGGAGGTACGACAATAGAAGCAAGACCAATAATTTCATCTTTACTAGGCAATTCCTCATCACGAGGTTGTCTATGAAATTTAGAAAAATTAAACTCATGAGACATATCACCCAAACCAATAGTAACAACATCCTTTTCGCAGTCTATCTTAGCATTAACAGTATTCAAGAAGGGTCTACCAAATATAATGGGACAAAATCTATCTTGAGGGGAACCAAGAACAAGAAAATCAGCAGGATATTTAGTTTTCCCACACAAGACTTGAACATATCTAACAATCCCAATTGGTGAAATAGTATCTCTATTGGCAAGCTTAATTGTAACATCTATATCTTCTAACTCAGCGGGTGCAATATCATGCATAATTTCTTGATATAAAGAGATAGGTATTGCACTAGCAGTAGCACCCATATCACATAAGCCATGATAACAATGATCTCCTATTTTAACAGAAATAACAGGCATGCCTACCACAGGTCTATGTTTGTCTTTAGCACCAGGTTTAGCAATTCTAGCAGTCTCATCACATAAGTAAATAACATGCCCATCAATATTATCAGCCAAGAGATCTTTAAGAATAGCAATATTAGGTACAACTTTAACTTGCTCAGTAGGTGTATAAGTTCTAATATTACTTTTACGAACCACAGTTGAAGCTTTAGCATGATCCTTTATTCTAACAGGGAAAGGTGGTTTCTCAACATAAGCAGTAGGAACAATAGGATCATTATAAGTGATAGTCTTTTCTTCAACTTTAATAGGTGCAACTGCTTTTACTTCAACGGGAGGGTTATATTTAAACCACTTCTCCTTAGGGAGATCAACATGAGTAGCAAAAGATTCACAGAAAGAAACTACTAGCTCAGAGTCAAGCCCATATTTAGTGCTAAATTTACGGAAAACATTGGTATCCATAAAAGATTTAACACAATCAAACTTAGGTGTTATACCTAACTCCTTACCTTCATCGAGATCCTAATCTTTAGAGTTGCGTTTAATTCTTTCCAATAAATCCCATTTGAATTCAATAGTCTTCATCATAAAAGAGCCAATACAAGAAGTATCGAGCATGGAGCGATTGTTGTCAGAAAGCTGAGCATAATTTTTTTGAATAATCATCTCTCTTGAGAGCTCATGATTGGGGCATGAATATATCATTGACTTAAGCCTCCCCAAGCTTGAGCGATGCTTTCTCCTTCGCGAGGCCAAAAATTATATATATAATTACGATCACGATGAACAAGATGCATAGGATAAAACTTCTGATGGAATTCCAATTTCAACCATTTGTAGTCCCATGATCCCATATCATCACATAGCCTATACCATGTCAATGCATCTCCCTTCAAAGATAAAGGGAAGACCTTCTTCTTGATAACATCATCGGGCATACCTGCAAGCTTAAATAATCCACAAACTTCATCCACATAGATTAAGTGTAAATCAGGATGCAATGTTCCATCTCCTGCAAAAGGATTAGCTAGCAGTTTCTCTATCATACCCGAAGGAATTTCAAAGTAGACATTTTCATTTTTAGTAGGTTCAGTAGGTTGAGGATCAACTCTTTGCTCTACTGGTCGAGGTGAAGATACCACGAACAAGCCCCTCAAAGGATTACTTTCCATAGTAACAACTGACAGTAAATTTCAGCACACTATATAAATTTTTCCTTACCAAATTCCACCTACCAAAGGCGCTTCACTCCCCGGCAACGGTGCTAGAAAAGAGTCTTGATGACCCACAAGTATAGGGGATCTATCGTAGTCCTTTCGATAAGTAAGAGAGTCGAACCCAACGAGGAGCAGAAGGAAATGATAAGCGGTTTTCAGTAAGGTACTCTCCGCAAGCACTGAAATTATCGGTAACAGATAGTTTTGTGATAAGATAATTTGTAAAGGGTAACAAGTAACAAAAGTAAATAAAGTGCAGCAAGATGGACCAATCCTTTTGTAGCAAA
Organism: Triticum aestivum; assembly: GCF_018294505.1. NCBI lineage: Eukaryota > Viridiplantae > Streptophyta > Magnoliopsida > Poales > Poaceae > Triticum > Triticum aestivum. The sequence continues at coordinate 70,477,099 of NC_057796.1, forward strand.
GGACAAGCCTGGACAAACTCTTATATAGAGAAAAGCGCTCCCGAGGACACATGGGAATTATCGTCAAGCTAGTTTTCATCACGTTCATATGATTCGCGTTCGGTACTTTGATAATTTGATATGTGGGTGGACCGGTGCTTGGGTGCTGTCCTTACTTGGACAAGCATCCCACTTATGATTAACTCCTATTGGAAGCATCCGCAACTACAAAAGAAGTATTAAGGTAAACCTAACCATAGCATGAAACATATGGATCCAAATCAACCCCTTACGAAGCAACGCATAAACTAGGGTTTAAGCTTCTGTCACTCTAGCAACCCATCATCTACTTATTACTTCCCAATGCCTTCCTCTAGGCCCAAAAATGGTGAAGTGTCATGTAGTCGACGTTCACATAACACCACTAGAGGAGAGACAACATACATCTCATCAAAATATCGAATGAATACCAAATTCACATGACTACTAATAGCAAGACTTCTCCCATGTCCTCAGGAACAAACGTAACTACTCACAAAGCATATTCATGTTCATAATCAGAGGAGTATTAATATGCATAATGGATTTGAACATATGATCTTCCACCAAATAAACCAACTAGCATCAACTACAAGGAGTAATCAACACTACTAGCAACCTACATGTACCAATCCCAGGCTATGAGACAAAGATTGGATACAAGAGATGAACTAGGGTTTTAGAGGAGATGGTGCTGGTGAAGATGTTGATGGAGATTGGCCCTCCCGATGAGAGGAGCGTTGGTGATGACGATGGCGATGATTTCCCCCTCCCGGAGGGAAGTGTCCCCGGCAGAAGAATTCCGCCAGATCCCTAGATTGGTTCCACCAAGGTTCCGCCTCGTGGCGGCGGAGTCTCGTCCCGAAAGCTTGCTTATGATTTTTTCTTGGATGAAAGACTTCATATAGTAGAAGATGGGCACCGGAGGGCCACCAGGGGGCCCACGAGGCAGGGGGCGCGCCCAGGGGGGTAGGGCGCGCCCCACCCTCGTGGCCAGGGTGTGGGCCCCCTCTGGTATTTTCTTCGCTTAGTATTTTTATTATTTCCAAAAATAACTTCCGTGGAGTTTCAGGACATTTGGAGTTGTGGAGAATAGGTCTCTAATATTTGCTCCTTTTCCAGCCCAGAATTCCAGCTGCCGGCATTCTCCCTCTTTATGTAAACGTTGTAAAATAAAAGAGAATAGGCATAAGTATTGTGACATAATGTGTAATAACAACCCATAATGCAATAAATATCAATAAAAAGCATGATGCAAAATGGACGTATCAGGAGTTGACGAAAATCAATTCCAGGCGCCACAAGTTCCAGAACCACCAGATCCAATCTAGACACCATCATAGAGGGGTTCATCATGTCCATTGGGGCCTCTCCGATGATGCATGAGTAGTTCATTGTAGAGCTACGGGTCCGTAGTTAGTAGCTCGATGGCTTCCTCTCTCTCTCTTGATTCTCAATACAATGGTCTCTTGGAGATCCATATGATGTAACTCTCTTTGCGGTGTGTTTGTTGGGATCCGATGAACTTTGAGTTTATGATCAGATCTATTTTATCCATGAAAGTTATTTGAGTCTTCTTTGATCTCTTATATGCATGATTTCTTATAGTCTCGTATTTCTTCTCCGATATTTGGGTTTTGTTTGTCCAACTTGATCTATTTATCTTGAAATGGTAAGAGGTGCTTTGTGATGGGTTTGATCTTACGGTGCTTGATCCCAGTGACAGCAGGGGAACCGACACGTATGTATCGTTGCTATTAAGGATAACAAGATGGGGTCTATTTCTACATAAATAGATCTTGTCCACATCACGTCATCGTTCTTATTGCATTACTCCGTTTCTCCATGAACTTAATACAATAGATGCATGCTGGATAGCGGTCGATGTCTGGAGTAATAGTAGTAGATGAAGGCAGGAGTTGGTGTACTAATCTTGGACATGATGCCTATATAATGATCATTGCCTGGATATCGTCATGATTATTTGAAGTTTTATTAATCGCCAAACAGTAATTCGTTTACCCACTGTTTGCTATTTTTCTCGAGAGAAGCCACTAGTGAAATTTACGGCCCCGGGTCTCTTCTTTATTATATTTGCCTTCACGACCTATTTTTATTTGCTTTTATTTTCAGATCTATGAAACAAAAAATACCTTGCTGCAATTTATTATTATTTATTTTATCTCGCATTCCCGCGAGATCTATTTATCCAATCTATCATATTTTTATCCCGTCTACTTGCCAATTTCTGGCACCGTTGCCCAAAAGGGATTGACAATCCCTTTAATACGTCGGGTTGCGAGTATTTGTTATTTGTGTGCAGGTGCCGTTCACGTAGTGTTGTGTGGTTCTCCTACTGGTTCGATAACATTGGTCTCATCATTGAGGGAAATACCTACCATTGCCGTGCTGCATCATCCCTTCCTCTTTGGGGAAATACCGACGTAGTTCAAGCAAACATCAAAAGGAATTTCTGGCGCCGTTGCCGGGGAGACATCATCAACATCTACCAGGTTCCCAATCACAAATATCATCTCCTTGCAGTTTACATTATTTGCCATTTGGCTCTCGTTTTGATCTCCCGCACTTCACAAAAATTTGCCGTTTTATTCGCCCTCTTTTTCGTTCGCTGTTTTATCATCAGATCTCTTCTTTGCTAGTGTGCCATGTGTCTTCTATATGCTTGCATCTTCGCTTGCTAAAAAGTTCTTGATATGGATCCTCATCCACCTGCTAATCTTTTCAAAAGATCCAATTATGCTGAACCAATCAATAGTGAATTGAGTTCACTATATTATCTTTATGAAGTCTTGCTTGAGATTTATGAATCTGAAAATTGTGCTGAAGTGTTAAACGAAGAAATTTATAAAGTGATTCATGATAGCTCCTTGAATGAAAAACATGATTGCAATGATGTTATTATAAATTCTATTAATGTCAATTGTGTTAGTGATATGCAAAACCCCAAGCTTGGGGATGCTTGTTTTGTTATGTCCGCTACTTATTGCAATGATCATGATTGGGGTGATAATGATTCTTATGATCTTGAAAATTTATTTAAACCTCAGGATGAATATGCTTGCGATAATATTAAAAGTGGATTTGGAAGAGTGTCAACTTTAGCTAAAAATAATCTCACGTATTTGGAGAGTGTTCAATCTTATGAATTTTTTGATAAAAGTGGGCTTGGAGAGGTCTTGACTTTATTTGATGATAATCCCACTATTTTGGAAGAGTGTCAACTTTGCATGCATGTGGATCATGAAGAGAATATTTTCTGTGAGAGTTATATTGTTTAATTTGTTTATGATCCTACATGTAATTATTATGAGAGAGGAAAATATGGTTGTAGAAATTTTCATTTTACTAAATTACCTCTCGTTAGGTTGAGATCGTCAATGTTTTATTCCTCTTCTTTGCATAGGTCAGATGTTTCTTGTCTTGATAATTTGTTTGCTTATAAAATTCCTACGCATAGGAAGTATGTTAGACTTAAATGTGTCATTCACATGTATTATGGTGCTCTCTTTGTGTTTCAATTATTATCTTTTATGTGAGCATCAATAAAATATTATGCCTAGCTAGGGGCATAAAACGACAGTGCTTGTTGGGAGGCAACCCAATGAATAAAATTTATTTTTGTCTTTTCCTTTCTGTTCTTGAGTGTTTTCACAATTATGCTACTGCTATGATTGTGTTCTTTGTGTTTTAGTTAGTGTTTGTGCCAAAGAAAGCCTTTGGGATCATGTTGGGTGATAGTTGATTTGATCTTGCTGAAAAACAAAAACTTTTGCGCTCACGAAAATAATATTTGTTTTTAACAGAAGTGTGATAAAATACCGATTATTTTGCAGAAGATTGATATACAAATTTCTCATGTTTTCCTATTTTTTTTCAGAATTTTTGGAGTTACAGAAGTATTCGAAATATCCAGATTGCTACAGACTGTTCTGTTTTTGACATATTCTGTTTTCTTTGCGTTGTGTGCTTGTTTTGATGATTCTATGGTTTTGTTTGAAGAGTTTTTGCCATAGAAAAGTTGGAATACAGTAGATATAATGCAAAAATAAAATATGAATGGGTTTGCAACAGTACTTATAGTAGTGATTTGCCTTCTTATACTAACGGATATCACGAAGGTTATGCTGAGTTTTGTGTGATTGAAGTTTTGAAGTTTTGGGTGAGATCACGATGGATGAAGGAATAAGGATTAGCAAAAGGTTAAGCTTGGGGATGCCCATCGCACGCCAAGATAATATTCAAGAAGTATCAAGCAACTAAGCTTGGGGATGCCCCCGAGTGGCATCCCCTCTTTCTGCTAACAACCATCGGTGTTTTACTTGGAGTATATCTTTATTCATCACATATTATGCGTTTTGTTTGGAGCGTCTTGTATGTTTTGAGTCTTTTGCTTGGTTTGCTTTTTGTTTTATGTCATGAATCCTTGCTGGACACACCTATTTGAGAGAGCCAAAATTATGCTATGACTTGTTAGAATTGTTCTCTATGCTTCACTTAAATCTTTATGAGCTATGGAATTGCTCTAGTGCTTCACTTATATCTTTTTGAGCATGGTGTGCTTTAGTATTTTTGAAGAAATGCTCTCATGCTTCACTTAGATTTATTTGAGAGTTAGTAAATTTTTTAAGAAATTCTCTCTTGCTTCACTTAAATTAATTTGAGAGAAAGAAATATTATGCTCATGATCTTCACTTATATTTGTTTGAGCTTATCAAAAGAAACACATGAAATTTAGTTCCAAAGTGATAGATATCCAAGAAGGATATAATAAAAACTTTCATGAAGATCATTGGACAAAATAAACTTGATTCCTTGTAATAGTTTTGAGATATGATAATGTGATATGTGAGTCATGTTGATGAGTAATTATACTTTAGTAAGAATATTGGTGTTAAGGTTTGTGATTCCCTATGCAAGCACGAAAGTCAATAGTTATGCAATGAAATTACATCCTACTTGTGGTGCATTATTCGGTGTTAATTATGCTCCATGCTCGCTTATGAGATTTTTCGTTTCTTGGTTGGTCGCTTCTCAATCTTTTGCGAGCCTTCATTTTGCACTAAGTATGATCACTACTTGTCCATCCAAAATCCTTCAAAACAGTTTTGCCACATGAGTCCACCATACCTACCTATATGTGGTATTCTTTTTCCGTTCTAAGCAAATTTGTATGTGCCATCTCTAATTTTCAAAATAAATTTCTCTTATGTGTGCTCGTACCGCTCATGAAACGGTAGGGGGTGGCTAATATATTTCCATGCTAGATATGTTATTCTCAAAATGAGTGTTTATTCACTTGTCATTGCACGAGAGTAAGACAAAGATATTAGGGATGCCCAGTCCCGAAATGAAAAATGAATTTACTTTATGTTGTCAAATAATAAATTCCTTGGAAAGTGCTGGTATGGAAGGCACCCGTGGATACGGCTAGCCATGGAAAGTGAAAGTATGGTTGAAAGTGGAATAAACTTTATTTTCTATTTGGGAACAACCTATGATATATCTAGCATGGAAAGTATTGGGAACTATTCGATCGTTTTCGTTGATAGGAAAAGCATGCCTCCCAATTTTTTTTATCTCTATCTTTTTCGCTTTGAGCTCTGGCACCTCTACAAATCCCTACTTCCCTCCGCGAAGGGCCTTTATTTTATTTTATGCAATTTTATTTTTTATTTGAGTCTCCATCTTCTCTTATAAAGCACCAACTAAGGGGCACTATGATCGTACTTGAGCATTGGGTGTAGCTAATATGCGAGTGTGTTTCATGAATGGATCAATGATTGAGCATAATGAGCTAGGGATAACTTATTTTAGCGTTGATATTTTGAAAGACATGGTTGCTTGTTGATATGCTTGAGTATTGAAATTCTCATGTCAAAACTAGACTATTGCTTTCAACCATATAAAAGTTCAAATTTCCATGCTACAAAGAAATGAATATGTCATGAGCATGTTAGGCAGCATTCCACATCAAAAATTCTGTTTTTACCATTTACCTACTCGAGGACAAGTAGGAATTAAGCTTGGGGATGCTAATACGTCTCCAATGTATCTATAATTTTGATTGTTCCATGCAATTATATTATCATTCTTGGATGTTTTACAGTTATTTTATAATCATTTTATATCATTTTTTGGTACTAACCTATTGACATAGTGCCAAGTGCTAGTTGCTGTTTTCTGCACTTTTTTACATCGCAGGAAATCAATACCAAACGGAGTCTAAACGCAATGAAACTTTTTGTGGATTTTTTTGGACCATAAGACTCTAGTGGGCCAAAGAAGTACCAAAGAGGGAGCCCGACGTGAGCACAAGACACCAGGGTGCGCGCGCCCTGGTGGGTTGTGCCCACCTCGGTGGCCTCCCGCACCGCTTCTTTGCTCTATAAATACCCCAATATTACAGAAACCCTAGGGGAGTCGATCATAATCAATTCCAGCCGCCGCAAGTTCCAGAACCACCAGATCAATTCTAGACACCATCACGGAGGGGTTCATCATGTCCATTGGTGCCTCTCCGATGATGCGTGAGTAGTTCATTGTAGATCTACGGGTCCGTAGTTAGTAGCTAGATGGCTTCCTCTCTCTCTTTTGATTCTCAATACAATGGTCTCTTGGAGATCCATATGATGTAACTCTTTTTGTGGTGTGTTTGTTGGGATCCGATGAACTTTGAGTTTATTATCAGATCTATCTTTTTATCCATGAAAGTTATTTGAGTCTTCTTTGATCTCTTATATGCATGATTGCTTATAGCCTCATATTTCTTCTCCGATATTTGGTTTTGTTCGGCCAACTTGATCTATTTATGTTGCAATGGGAAGGGGTGCTTTGTGATGGGTTCGATCTTACGGTGCTTGATCCCAGTGACAGAAGGGGAACCAACACATATGTATCGTTGCTATTAAGGACAACAAGATGGGGCCTATTTCTACATAAATGCATCTTGTCTACATCATGTCATCGTTCTTATTGCATTACTCCGTTTCTCCATGAACTTAATACACTAGATGCATGCTGGATAGCGGTCGATGTGTGGAGTAATAGTAGTAGATGCAGGCAGGAGTCGGTCTACTAATCTTGGATGTGATGCCTATATAATGATCATTGCCTGGATATTGTGATGATTATTTGAAGTTTTATCAATTGCCCAACAGTAATTCGTTTACCCACTATTTGCTATTTTTCTCGAGAGAAGCCACTAGTGAAATCTACGACCCCCGGGTCTCTTCTTTATTATATTTGCCTCCGCGATCTATTTTTATTTGCTTTTATTTTCAGATCTATTAAAACAAAAATACAAAAATACCTTGCTGCAATTACTCTTATTTATTTTATCTCGCGTTCCCGTGAGATCTATTTATCCAATCTATCATATTTTAATCATGTCTACTTGCCAATTTCTGGCACCGTTGCCCGAAAGGGATTGACAACCCCTTTAATACGCCGGGTTGCGAGTATTTGTTATTTGTGTGCAGGTTCCGCTCACGTAGTGTTGCGTGGTTCTCCTACTGGTTCGATAACCTTGGTCTCATCACTGTGGGAAATACCTACCGTTGTTGTGCTGCATCATCCCTTCCTCTTTGGGGAAATACCGACGTAGTTCAAGCAAACATCAATTGTCCATTTTGTACACGAAGTGCATCGAGTTTTTGACATAACCCTCTCAACTTTTTAGCACATGCTATGTGGGTGAAATGATGTTACCATGCCAACTTTCAACCTTTTTAGAGTTCATTTGTACCGCTTTTCTGTTTCAGGGTCATGTAGCTCAAAGAATGAACTAATAGTGTCGGTGTGAAATGACACCTACGGGATCACGTGATTCCCTTCTACGGTTTGGCAGGGAAGAGGGGTGGTGCAAAGAGCGGATCTAACGGTCAACACGATGGATTTTTACCCAGGTTCGGGCCGCTGAGAAGCGTAAAACCCTAGTCCTGCTTGAGTGTATATTCTCTGTTCTTGAGCTTCGGCTAGCTGCTATGCAGCAAGCTGGGCCGAGAGGTTCAAAAGTCCGAATCCTCATCCAGTACACCGTGGGCCTCCTTTTATATGTCCAAGGGGCTGCCACAGTGGCACACATGAGGTGTAAAGTAGCTACAGTGCCTATGTTTATCACCAGCGTCTTAGGACAAAACGCATTAAATGTGTTGCTTACGTGCCGTTCAGCTTTATCAGGGACGGGAGTAGAACCCGTCCGATCCGTTGCCGCCCCGCTCCGTCTTGACACGCGTCCATGCTGGCAAGGCATGCAGTGCCAAGTTGGCTGGCCAGCTGCCGCGCTGGAGAGGTGGCAGGGTCTTCACAAAGATCTGCATGCCACCACACAGGCGCTTGCTAGGCTGGTAGGCCGGCCACTGCGCTAGAGTGGCGACGGGGTGGCGGAGTCTTGCCGCGGTTTTGCCGAAGTCCCCGGCAAGGATCTTGCCGGGGCCTCGCAGACGTCTCCGGCAAGGATCTTGCTAGGTACTTCGTCTTCTGGCCTTCACAAAGATCTGCATGCCACTACGCGCGCGCCCCTGGGTCTTGGCCTTAACGTTGTCGATGGTGTCAGAGCTCTGAACCACAAGGGTAGTGCTCTTGTTAGTGCCCTGCAAGCTGTCCCGGCAAAGATCTGGCCGGGGTGGCGCAAGCTGTCCCGGCAAGGATCTTGCCGGGGGTCCAGCTCGTCCTCTGTTCTCTGGATTGGCCACTTCTCTTCGGCTTGCATCTCGTTTTTATCCTTGATCGCGTTCTTCATGCCTCGCCGCGCGTGGGGCTATGACTGCCCATGCACAAATATGGGGTGCTAAAGGGACCAAACTTTAGTACACCGACAGGAGCCCCCGGGCATGGGCCACGCACGAGCGCGGAGCGTCATTGGGCCAGGCCCAAACAGTGAATGGGCATGCATGGCAGGGTATAACTATTATAATCTTCTCGTCTGTTGTGCTTGTAGTGGCCCGTGAATAGCCTTTATTCACGGGATGGTATCCGTCATTTCACGCCTCCCACTATGCCCGCCTTTTTCGCCACATATGCCGCATGCATGGTGCGGGGTACGTGGCGGATGCGCGGGATATGGAAAGGCGTGTCATGGTAGATTCCCATGCGCCTTTGATTGGCACGGGGAGGGTGGTCAACGACCTCGCTCGTTGCCAATGGCCTTAATGAGCCGAACTCGAAAGGGCTCATCGGAGGAAGTATAGAGCTAGCCCCCAGCCCTTCCTGCTTGGCTATAAAAAGGGGAATCGAAAGGAGAAGGAGGGGCATCCTTTCGTGTCTTCTCTTCTCCTTGTCCTTCATCCATCATCATGCCGAGAGGGCGTGGCCGCGGCCACCCTCATGCAGAGGCGACGAGATCTTCCTCTCGCCAGAGAGCCGCAGCGGTTAAGGAAGAGCCAAATGCTCAAGGCGGAGGCGCTGGACGGGGTCGCGGTCGGGGAGGTGGTCAAGGCAGAAGTGGACGCGGAAGGGGAGCATCAGCGGCGCCGCCGTCTCCTCCCGCTACGTTCAGTGGTCACACCGGAGACACGGCGCTGGAGTTTGTCCTGGGGCTGCGCGGACCGCCACACAGGCATCTTCACCTCCCCAACCGTTTGCGAGGGTGCTGGAGGTTGACCAGCCGCCGAGTTTGAGGCTTTTACATGAGGGGTTGTTGTAATGGCGACCCGTGGGTGAACATAGAGTTCCCCTCCCCTCATGTAATGCTCCTTCGCTGTGGTTGGAAAACCTTCGCACGTGCCCACTACCTGATGAAAGGGCACATCCTCCCCTTCAAATTGGTGGAGGCCGCCCTGCTCTCCTTCAAGGTCTTCGGGCGCTCGGGAATCCGATTAGGGTGCTGCGCGGAGAGCTCGACCGATGACGAAAGCTCCTCCTCGAGCAATAGTGACGAGGAGGAGACCGATGGGGACGGGTCCGACTAGACGTTGGGTGCACCGTCACCAGGCAACGCCGACAGCACCATCATCTGCAACTGGTCTTCTCCCCGGTAGAGCGGTTTGCCCCCCCCCGGGGGGGGGGGGGGGGGGGGTAGTTCTTGGCGGTGGCTTCTCAAGCCAGCTTCCTTGAACTTCTCGTGGCTGGCACCTCTGGCGGTTGGCGCTGGAAGGCCGGAGAAGACGAAGAAGGTGGGTGGCGGGCCGTCAAGTCGGAGTACGATGGCATCGACGCCTTTGTCGCGTATTGCCGACCCACTGCCTCATCTTTCGGCTCCTCCCCTAGCACCGTCATCACCAGCCCTCTTCTGGATGGCCGCCGGGATGTTCGCTTGGTGTCTTCTGCCGCGTGCACCTCACCTAGGCGCCCTTTTTGCCCTCTCGCTATCTTGATCCGCTTCCTCAGGAGAGGGACAAGAAAGGAATTACGGGCATCTTATCCTTTTTTAGATCTTAAGCCTGCGGGCACTCGCCGAATTTAAACCTTGTAACCCCCTCACTCATGCTTACATTCCATATGAATTGTACTTGTTAATCAACGTATTAATGAAGAAAAAGGGGTGTTTGCCGGGTTTCTTTTGTGCGTGAGTGAGGCTCGCACCAAGGAACGAGTCCTTGTTATGTTTCTTAATAAACAACGCCACCCGGCAACAAGCCTTGTCATCTTCCCGCTTCATACCACGACTACGCTCACACCCTTGGCGGAGGTAGGGGCAAAGTAGGATTAGGCCCTTCGCCCATCTCCTTTCCACCGCAACTACAACCAAATCCCGGCCAAAAGTGATTTTGGGCACAGGAAAGAGGGAGCACAGTGGCATGAGATAGAGCGAAGTTTCATATGTTCAAGTTTCATACGGAAGTACGTAGGTGGGGAAAAGGACTTATCTGAATCTGCTGCCCCCGACAGCCTTGGCTTGCCGGGGCCGGAGTGTTAGTTTGTCTCCTTTCCTCCATAAAGTTCCGCTGAAGCATTCGTGCAGCCTGCGAACCGGAAAGGGCTGAAAGGGACCAAAAGACGCATACTCAACCTCTTTGCTAGGGGTTAGTTGCCGCTAAGCACTATCAACCCTACCAGAGAGACTCAAGCTAACATGCACGCTAATTCTTAGGGCGCCAGCGCTTCGTTTATTCATCTGTTGCTCAGGGTCTGCGTTTGGCTTTGTACAAAGGGTCACATGCCTTGCCGGCAAGTCTTATACAAAAGGTGGTCTGCCGGGGGGCCCGGCAACCGCGCCTCACGGGTAAAACTTACGAAGATGTTCAATGTTCCAGGAGTTGCTCACTGGGATACCATCTTCGGTCTCCAGGCGGACTGCGTTGGGCCTGGTGACTCGTATTACCCGATAAGGGCCTTCCCACTTTGGCGTCAACTTGTTGGAATTCTTGGCCGACTGAACGTGCCGAAGAACAAGGTTGCCTTCCTCAAAGCTTCGGGCATGAACCTCGCGGCTATGGTAGCGGCGCAAGGCTTGCTGGTAGCATGCAGCTCACACAACAACCTAAAGACGATCTTCCTCAAGGAGCGTAGCGTCATCTTGCCGCAACTGCTCTTGCTCAAGCTCATCATAAGTGAGCACTCGAGGTAACCCGTATGTGAGTTCTGTGGGGAGAATTGCTTTTGCCCGGTACACAAGGGAGAAGGGCGTATGGCCGGTGGCTCGATTTGGCATTGTTCTGATTGACCAAAGAACCGCCGACAATTCGTCAATCCAGCGTCTTCCGCACTTGTGCAGCCTGTCAAAAGTCCTCGTCCTGAGGACCCGCAACACTTCAGCATTTGCCCTTTCCGCCTGGTTGTTGCTTCATGGATGTGCAACGGAAGAAAAACATATCTTGCTGCCGAGGTCTTCGACGTATTGCATGAAGGCGCGGCTTGTGAACTGCGTGCCGTTGTCAGTAATGACTCTGTTTGGCACACCACAACAGCAAATTAGTCTTTTGAAGAACTTGACGGCTGATTCTGCTGTCACCTTTCTCACCGCTTCCACTTCTGGCCACTTTGTGAACTTGTCGATCGCAACGTACAAGTACTCAAAGCCCCCGACAGCACGGGGAAAGGGGCCCAGTATGTCGAGCCCCCAGACCGAAAATGGCCAGGAAAGAGGGATTGTCTAAAGAGCTTGATCTGGTTGATGGAGTTTCTTCAAATGGAACTGACATGCTTCACACTTGGTTACTAGTGCAGTTGCATCCTGGAGAGCAGTGGGCCAAAGGAAACATTGCCGGAGCCTTGCCAGCAAGGGCTCTTGATCCTATGTGAGAGCCACATATGCCTCCATGTATCTCTGCCAATAGCTCCAGTCCGTCCTCCTGGGGATTGCACTTCAATTTCACACCATTCGGTATTTTCCTGTACAGGACGTCGTCCACAAACTGGTACATGGCAGACCGATGGGCTACTTTCTCCGCTTCTTCCTATTCCTCAGGGAGTTCCCCTACTTGGAGGAACTGAACGGTGTGCCGCGCCCATGCCGGAGCCTGAGGCTCGACGGCAAGGACTAGAGGCATGTCTTCTATCGTGGGAGCGGTTGTCTCTACAGCAAGGGCTTGAGGCCCTGCCAGAGCCTGTCGCTCCCCGACAAGCTTGGCGTCCCCGGCAACATCCTTGCCGGCGGCTCCTGGGAGCTCAGCGGGAAAGTACTTGCCGGGGCCTGATTTTCTTCGCTTATTCTGTCCTGCTGAAGGTTCAATGGATGGCTGAGTCAATTGGAGCACAAAGGTCCCTGGTTCCATAGGTAACTTGAGGGTAGCACGTTTTGACAAGTCGTCAGCAATGCTGTTCTCTGCTCGAGGAACATGCTCTGCTTGTAGACCGTCAAAACGCTCTTCCAGCTTCCTCACTTCATCTACATAAGCTTCCATCAGCGGGCTCTGATAATCCTTGTTCACCTGCTTCACTACGAGTTGCGAATCTCCATGGACGATCAACTTTCTGATCCCAAGGTCTGCCGCAATCCTGAGACCAGCAAGCAGCCCCTCATACTCCGCGGTGTTTTTCGTCGATCTCTCCCGGGGAAAATGCATTTGAACTATGTAATTGAGGTGCTCTCCGGTGGGCGCAACAAGCAGCACACCGGCACCAGCGCCTTCTAGAGAGAAAGCCCCATCAAAGTACATAATCCAGTTGCGGCTTGTTTCCTTGCCGGGGAGAGTGGTCTCTTGAATTTCTTCGTTAGGTGTTGAGGTCCATTCTGCAATGAGCTCCGCCAAAACCCTGCTCTGGATTATCGAAGTGCTTTCAAACCTGAGACCAAAGCCTATCAGTTCCAACGCCCATTCCACAATCCTTCTGGTTGCATCTGGGTTGTGCAAGATCCGTTGCAACTTTGCCCCTAATCGTGACTAGTTGTTATTAGTTTCGATCAAATTTCCCCCCAGCCGGCAATGCCTCAGCTTCTCAAAATCTAGGAAGCTCTGGAAAAAAGGGGAAGCCAGTGATGACGGTGATCTCATGTGCTTGAAAATAATGACGCAGCTTCCTCGAGGCCATAAGGAGGCCGAAGAGCAACTTCTGCACACCAGAGTATCTTGATCTAGCCCCCTGCAAGAGGGAGCTGACAAAGTAAACTGGGTGCTGCCTCATCTTTTTCCACTGTGTTACTTCGTCCACTTGTGGCACCGGTGCCTTGCCGGTGCCAAACTCTGCTCGGGGTCCTGCCTTGCCGGCACCGGACCCTACCGTGGGGGAGCTCTGGCTCGTCATCCGACAGCCTTGCCACTGCTACCGCCTCTTCGTCAACTTCCCTCTGTGCCACTAGTGCATCACTGACCACTTGTTCATTGCCGCTAGATATAATAGCAACGGGTCTTGCGGTTTAGGCACAACTAGTATTGGTGTAGAGGAGAGGTACCTCTTCAAATCCTGCAGCGCTGTCTCGGCCTCCGGGGTCCATTTCATCGGCCCTGCCTTTTTCAAAATCTTGAAAAAGGGGAGGGCGTGCTCAGTAGATTTGGATATGAACCTACTTAGAGCAGCAACGCAGCCAGCAAGCTGACGCAGGTCTTTGACTCGTCTTGGTGCCTCAATCTGCTCAATTGCCTTGATCTTGTCGGGGTTTGCTTTGATCCCTCATTGAGACACAAAGAACCCGAGAAGCTTGCTGGATGGGACACCGAACACACACTTCTCAGGGTTGAGCTTGAGGTTGATCTTGCGCAAATTTGCAAATGTTTCTTCCAAATCTTGCACAAGTGTTGCCCTGTCCTTGGTTTTGACCACTATGTCATCCATGTAAGCCTCCATATTTCTATGGAGCTGGGGCTCAAAACCAATCTGAACTGTTCTTGCAAATGTCGAACCAGCACTTTTCAACCCGAAAGGCATTCGTATAAAACAATACGTAACACATGGGGTGATGAAGGCGGTCTTCTCTTCGTCTTCCTTCGTCATAAAGATTTGGTGGTATCCCGAATAGGCGTCAAGGAATGATAGCAGGTCGCACCCGGTAGTGGAGTCCACGATCTGGTCAATGCGTGGCAAAGGGAAAGGATCCTTTGGGCAGGCTTTATTGATATCTGTATAATCAGTGCATAGCCTCCACTTTCCATTCGCCTTGCGCATCACCACACTACTAGGGAAAACCTTATTCACAGAACTTTAGCAGTAGGGCTTGTTAAAAAAGGGCGGTACTGCTAAATAGCAGTAGCACGTGCAGGATAAATGTGTTGCAGACAAAAACGTAGCAGTAGCGCGTCTAATTTTAAAAGCACTACTACTAAAATTCTAACTACTAAGCCGATAGGCTACATATAGTAGTAGCGGTCTTCTAGAAAGAGCGCTACCGCTAAGTTTATTTTAGCAGTGCATTTACTGTGAAACGCGCTCCTGTTAATGAAAAGAAAATTAAATGAAAAAATAGAAAATTAAATGAAAATGAAAGAAATAAAAAAAGGAGAAAGGAAAAAAAATAAAATGTAAAGAAAAATAAATGAAAAAGGGAAAAGGAGAAAGGAATAGCAGTAGCGTTTGTTCATCAGAGGCGCTATAGATAACTTAGCAGTAGCACTTGTTTAGACCCCCGCTATAGAAAGAGAAAAGGAAATAAGAAAAGAAAAGGAAAATACATAGCTATAGCAGTAGCGCGTTTACTGAAAAGCACTAGCTAACTTAGCTATAGCGCTTTTACAAAAACGCGCTACCGCTAAGTTTGACTTAACCCAAAAGCGGTTTCCCCCCCGGCCACCACTTCTCCCCCAAATCTCTCGCCCCACTTCGCCGCCGTCTCCCCAATTCGCCGTTGCCCTACTTCGCCGCCGTCTCCTGCCGATGTCAACGTCCCCGGAGCCACCAGAGCCACGCGCCGTCGACGCCACTGGAGCCGCGCGGCCTCATCAATGCCACCGGAGCCGCCCTCGGCGCCAGCGGAGCCACCCTCTACCCCTGCCTCCCTCGCCACAACTGCCTCCCTCACCGTCACCGGAGACGGCCTTGCCTCCCTCGCCACCACTGCCTCCGTCGCCATGACCGGAGCCATCCTCTGTAAGCCCCCACCCCTCCTCTCTCTCTCTCTCTCATGCATAGCACAAACATTGGACAGAGAACTAGCTAGCTAGGTTAACTAGTTTAATTAGGTTAATTATCTAGGTTAGTGCAAAAATTTAGTTAGGGCTTTGACAGAGAACTAGTTAGGTTAACTAGTTTAATTAGGTTAATTATCTAGGTTAGTGCAAAAATTTAGTTAGGGCTTTGACAGAGAACTAGCTAGGTTAACTACTTTAATTAGGTTAATTATCTAGGTAAACTAGGTTAACAAGCTAGGTTAACTAACTAGGTTAAATAGCTAGGTTAATTAGGTTCGTTAGGCTAACAAGCTAGGTTAACTAGGTTCGCTAGGTTAGAGGAAAAATTTATTTTAGAGCATTAGGTGAGAAGGGTTAGAGAAATGGAGTTCCTTTGCAATTTAATTGGGTTCTGTCCTAGGCAGAGAAGCGTTAGAGAAAATAATGTGTGTGTGTGTGAGAGACAGAGAGGAATAGCTAGAACAAAATTTGGGTTCTGTCCTAGGCAGAGAAGTGTTTAGTGAGGTCATTTTGCAAAGGTTTGTGATTTTTGTAAAGACCACTATTTTTCTAGGAAAAGAATTTAGGCAAGTTTTATTTTAATGATGATCCTTCCTAGACTTTTATTGTTGATTTTATCTTTTCATTGAAGTGGTCATGTTATATATTTTCATTGAAGTGTGGTTCGATTGTGCCCATATGGCCTTTTGTTGTTTCCAGGCAATGAAGCGCGGGTGGCCTATGTTTTGCCAGAATGTTGATTCATTTCTGTTCCGGCAAATTTCAGGTGCTTGATTTGTCCACTTTTTAGCAAAGGTCATGCCGAAATTTTCCGTGAATTTCAGCATGACTTGTGCTACAAACTAGGACATATCGAGTGCTCGCGATTTGCCGCACCGGGAAGGGTTCAACATTCCTGCAAAGCATATGCCTTTTTATGTCATTATTCATTTTATTAGGTCTAGAATTAATTGACTAGATTTAATCGTAGGAAACATGGCTAGCAACGATGAAGGACAGGGTTCTGGTGACTGCGACAACGTCTACCTGGCGGCAGAAGAATTTTTGAGGGAAGCCGACGATCAAGAGTTGATGTTGTCCACCTGTCACATTGGAGATTGAGACCGACATCGAGACCGGCGCTGAGACTGAGACCGGCGCTCAGACTAGCGGAGCCATATAGAACCGAAAGCAAAGAGGCAATGGCTTCCTAACAAGCTCAGGACTACTATACTGGTGGTCACGGAGGTGGACGACGGCAATTTTGAGCCAAACGCGCCCGAGGAAGCGCGCGCGTGCTACGACAATCAAATAGGCTGCATCATACGGACAACCGCCACCATCAACAATGAGAAACTGTAGAAGATAGATAGTATGAGGCCCTCCCTCCTAAAGAAGCTGCACCAGATATTCTTGTTCCCGGGCTGGAATGAAAAGGATTATAAAGATCCAGTAAGGAACCGGCGATGAAGAAGATAAACAAACACGCCATGACCAAGTTTAGCGATGCATTGGCCGCCTGGAAATCAAGGGTGAAATATCGGATCGTCAACAAAAAGGAACCCTACTTCGAGATTGTAAAGGATAATCCGACAATCACGGCAGAGCACTTTGAAATATGCAAGGCGGCTTGCGAGGCCGAAGCTGCCAAAAAAATCAAAGTACATGAAGGGGCTTCAACAGAGGAACATTGGGTGCCACCACCTCGGAAGCCATGGTTACGGCGGGAAGAGGTCCATATGGGCCAAGGAGGACGCGAAAGCCGCGAGTCTGGGCATCCCAGACCCCTTGGCGGAGTTCACCGTCCTGCAGGAGCGTGACGTCCTCAGGGCCCAACACCGTTGGGACCCAGTGAAGAAGATTTTCGAGACGAACACGGTCACGACGGAGTTCATGAGACTGCTGGTAATTTTAGTTTCTGATCAATCCGACTGCACGTTAGTCATATTTGTAAATGATCCTTGTGCCTTTTGCAGAGAGAGCAGCACAGGATTGCGGCCGAAAGCGACTCGCCGTCTGAGGCGTTGGCGAGGCCCAAGTGGGACACTCCATTCAACCGGGCGTTGAACATATTGAAACGACTCCCGGTGGAGACTCGACCATCGTATGGACGCGTGCACGGTGTCGGAGACGGCGCCACGTGGAAGAAGTACTACCGTGAGACCACAGAGGAGAGAAAGGAAAGAAAGAGGTTAACTGAAGAAAACATCGACAAGAAGGTTGAGATTGCGGTTGAGAAGAAATCATATGAGACAGTCGCAATAGCGGTAGCTGCCGCAAAACAGGTGCTTGTAGATATGTCTACTTCCTTGGTTCCGGCCGTTTTCAATTGGAGCAAGCAAAATCCAGAAAAAAATGCAGCGGACTTTCCCCTTGCTAACTTCTTGGGGAGCAGCTCGACTAGCGTTGCACCAGCACCTGCAGCTGCACCTGCTCCCGCACCGGCTCCCGCACCGGCTCATGCACCTGCTCCCGCACTGGCTCCCGCACCTGCTCTGGCACCGGCTCCGGCACCGGACGTGCTCGGCGGTGCTTCTTCTTTGGCTGAGCTCGACGTCCTCACGGTATCTGTCACACCGCCCCCTTCAATAAATGTATAATCTCATGTTTTCGTTGCCTTTCGGATGTCTCACGTCGCAGACTTTTCTTTGCAGGCCAACGAAACCCCGTGCACCATATTGTACACCATCAGCGACTAGAAGGTGGACGTGGGGAAGGCGACGATAATGGAGCCGAAGGAACCATTGTTCCACAGCCGGCCGATCCCCCCGGACGTCTTCAAGGTTTCCGTGGCCAGTGTCAAATCGGGCCACGAGAATTTGCCTCCTCTGGTACTAGTGGGGGATGACGACGAGACCCCGCGGCGGCTTGGTGATTGTTGCAATGGGTGGGTCCTGTTGTGGCCAAGAGTTTGCTTCGTCTCGAGGCGGCCGGGAGCACACCCATGAGCACGCAGTTAGGTATGAACATCAACACCTCACCTACCCAATTAGCGTCAGCTGTTGTGCTGGGTGATAGCGGAGGGGGTGAGGAAAAGGCTCCATTAGTCGCTGGTGACGTCGCCATAGATGAGGATGAGGATGACGATGACACTCAACAGTATCTCAATACTGGCGCCTACTTAGGGTTTGAGCGTCATGAGTCGGTTCCTGAATTGCCATCTCCGGAGGCTGAACGTATTATGGACGACCTTCCGGTAGTAAAGAAGTCTAGGAAGAGACCGAGGAATGGCAAAAAAGCTGCTTCTATGATCCAGCCGCCTCAGCAGCCTCGGGTTCAAGACCGTATAGATATCCCCGGTGCGGAAAAATGGCATATCCCCGGTCAACCAATCCTACCTGAAGCAGCGCTAGGGGCCAGATTCGGCGATCTAAGGAGCCTTCATGACGATGTGCTGCGGATAGAGAAAGGCCTCATCGCCTCGAAAGATCCAGGATACCCACTCTACGTGGTTAAAGTTCCCCGGCAATTGTCGTATGTCGACACATTCCCCGCGGAGAAGTTCTTCCTTCGTTTCGATTACATATTCGACATGTTTCACGTGAAGAAGCTGGATTTTACGTTTGTCCGCCTTTATGCCTTGCACATGAACTAGATCATCGGGGTTGAGCAGATACCTCATATCTGTGTCGCTGACCCGTACTTCATGCACGAGGGCTTCTTGGGAGTCTGCACAAAGCACCGTGAATACGCGAGGGAGTACATCGTCAATTTCATGCTCGCCAATAAGGACAAGGAGGCGATTCTCGTGCCTTATCATCCCCTGTAAGTCATCCGCGCGGATATCCTTCCTTCGATTTCAATCATTCATTTGCATGGTGGAGGCTAATTAATTTGAGGTGTACTTATTTTGCGCAGCGGCGGGCGTGCCGTCCTCATCATCCTCTACCCCCGATACTCCCATGCTCTTTACTTGGACTCGTCGAAGAACATTAACAAAAAGGATTACACCCACATCAAGGATGTTCTCGACAGTGCTATGTTTTACTATGACGCACGGGGTGGAGTGGTCAAGGACAAGAAGAGAAGGGACGGCAGGACCGCCTTCGGCCATAAGACCGACTTCTGCTGCATCCAGCAACTGATTGATTCTCTTTATGATGGATTCTATGTCCTTCACCACATGCTGGAGTACAGACGGGATCACCAGAACCTTCGCATGTCACCTACATCCGGCGATGCCCATATTCTGCAATGGGCAAAGAACATAGGAGATATGGAGGATCATCGACCTCGAGCTGAGTTCTATCACATCCAGCGCGAACTTGCCCAAATCATCATGAAGGAGGTCGACGGAAAAACAGGGATGTTCTACGAAGAAGGACAAATGTCGCGGGAAGACGTCCGAACATGGGTAGCCGCTCAACGTCTCAACCTGAAGCCTTTCACTAGGCTCGGGACTATCTCCCCGACTTGGATGGATGGCACTACATGTTGGAGTGATTGTCGATATATGACAATGTGTCCGTTTAGTCCATACTTTCTGTATGACGAAAATTTGAGTTATGCATGACGAAACTTTATTTGTGATGTAATTAAACAGTCCTCCTCGACTAGCGACGATCACTCTAGTTAGGGCATTTTGGGTACGATCAACTTCGTTATTTATGCTTATGATATGTTGCTTCTATTTTTTCCAAGTTTGTCTCTTTCTGTTGCTCAACTATATATGTTGCATATCATCGACTCATGTGACGATGTAGGTGCATAGATCATTGATGGCAACGAAGTGCTACGCCAGGAGTATATATACGACGAGTGGCCGCAGTGTCAGGCCCAGGTGTACCGGTTTCCGGTTTCTGAGCGACAGGCAGTAGTTAATTTAGGTTCACGCTAATGCGAGAGAGGGATACGAACTCATGTACAACATAGTTCCGCTCTCACTCAAAGTGATAGCTCTTCTCGCGTATATGATTGTTTAGATGGATGACGATGTAGTTGCAAGTAATCGAGACTTGTATCGCTATTTTCGAGATGATGACGAGAGACCACTTTGTGTTGGATGATGATTATGATGATGACATGATTTGATGAGACTGTTTGTATGTATATGCTATGATTACATTTGTATGTGTATGATATGCTAAAGATTATTGTATAAAGCCTATTCAAATACAAAACAAATATGCAGAAAAAATAGAAACTAATAAAACTAGCAGTAGCGAGGGGAACAAAGTTAGCAGTAGCACTGCCTTACCAGTAGCGCTCCCTGCTAAAAAGCGCTGCAGATATTAGCAGCAGCGCTCTGCACTAAAGCGCGCTACTGCTAGCCATGTATAGCAGTAGCATGGGACGACAGGCGCTACTGCTACACGTTATACCCACGCTACTGCTAGGGTTTTCCCTAGTAGTGCCACCGGATTGGCCAACCATGTTGGGTGGAGCACTACTCTAACCAAGCCTACAACTTCCAACTTCCTAATCTCCTCAATGATGAATTCTTGCTGCTCCAAAGCTTGCTTCCTGACCTTCTACTTGACGGGCCGTGCATGAGGACAGACAGCAAGGTGGTGCTCAATCACCTCCCTGGGAACGCCGGGGATGTCAGATGCTTGCCATGCAAACACATCGACATTCGCCCGCAGGAAGGCGACGATCGCACTTCCCTATTTGCTGTCGAGGGTGGAGCTTATAGTAAAAGCTCCGCCCATGTCGTCCTCCTTGACGGGTACCTTCTTGGTTTCCGGTGTTGCAGCATTGGATTTCTTGCTCTTGCCGGTGGAGCTCTCTGGCACGTCCTCAACGGAAACGCAGCACTCCGAGGAGGCGCGCTTGCTGGAGTGGGCGCAAGAGGCTTGGCCGGGGCTAGAAGTCTTGCCGGTGACTGAGGTCTTGCCGGTCTTCTACCCCCCGCGGGCTCCAGTGGCAGGAGCAAGTGCCTTGGCCGCAGGTGCCACCACCTCCTCCCGGTAGAGCTAGTCGGCACAGATGAGCGCGTCCTTCTTGTCGGAGCCGACAGTGATGACGCTCATCGGGCCGGGCATCTTCAGCGTGTTGTAGGCGTAGTGTGATGCTGCCATAAATTTGGCCAGCACTGGACGGCCAGGGATCCCGTTATATGGCAATGGGATCTTGGCTACATCAAAGACGATCTTCTCTGTCCTGTAGTTCAGCTCACCACCGAACGTAACTGGTAATGTGATCTTCCCCTTGGGCTGGCTTCTCCCTGGGTTGATCCCTTGAAACATGCCCGTTTCCTCGAGATCCCCCTTGGGAATTTGCAACCTCTTAATCACTTGTGGCGAGATCAAGTTTAGACCGGCCCCATCTTCCACTAGCATTTTCGTCACCTTGAGGTTGCGAATTGTTGGCGAAACCAACAACGGTAAGCAACCGACCGCGGTTGTGCGATCAGGGTGATCCTCGTCGTCGAAAATGATAGGCGTGTTGGACAATTTCAGTGGCTTCTGGGCTTTGATCGATGGCTCTGTCGCATTGATCTCGTGCGCCCACTGTTTAAGCCGGCGGTGAGAAGAATGCAACGAGGCGCCACCATCGATGCACATGTCTTTTGTGGCCTTTTGAAATTCCTGGTCACTAGACCCGTCGTCCTCTTCGTGGTCATCATCCCCCTCTTTCTTGTCATAGCCTCGAGCAGGCCTCTCTTGTTGCTCTTCCTGGCCGTGGCACCCCCTCAGCCCCCGCGCTTCTTGCCGGACCCCTAAGCACCATCCTATCCCTTCTCCTTGTCCCGTCTTTCGTACTCAGCTTTCTGCCTCTCCACAAGCTGCTCAACTTGCCGGCAGTTTTGAAGGTCATGGCCCTTGGTGCGATGGATCTTGCAGTATTGCTTGTCGGAGCCCTCCGGCTTGTCGGCGGCCACCAAGGCTTGGCAGGCGGCGCACCCGACAACCTCTTTGCAGGGGTTGTCGACCTTGGCCTTCTTGGTGGTGCTGGGGTTGCCGGATTCCTCGACGGTAAGCACGGTCTTGCCCATGCGCTTCCTATTATGCCGTCGGCCCCTCTTTGCCAGGGCGACCATGTCTTCGTCTCCAGAATCGCTTCCCGTGCTGGCATTTTCGCCGGTGTACTTCCTTCCTTCTTCAGCACGAGCACATCTGTCGGCCAACACATACAGCTCAGCAACATCCCTAACCGTGTTCATGGCCAGCTCTTCACGCATCTTGAGGTTGCGCACGTTCTGATGGAATGTGCTGATGACAGCGGCAGGATGAACATCTGGGATGTTGTACTGCACACGGCTGAATCTCTGAATGTACTTGCACAAGGGTTCGCCATCCTTTTGGGGGATGAGATGCAGATCCCTTGCTTGGCCAGGAGCTTGATGGCCTCCTAAAGGCCCCAACAAACTCGTGGCACAGGTCCGACCAAGAGGAGATGGAATCCACCGGTAGCTGTGTCGGTGTCAAAACCGGCGGATCTCGGGTAGGGGGTCCCGAACTGTGCGTCTAGGATCGATGGTAACAGGAGACGGGGGACACAATGTTTACCCAGGTTTGGGCCCTCTCTATGGAGGTAATACCCTACTTCCTGCTTGATTGATCTTGATGAATATGAGTGTTACAAGAGTTGATCTACCACGAGATCGTAATGGCTAAACCCTAGAAGTCTAGCCTATGAGTATATGGTAATGAATCTGTCCTATCCGGACTATGCTCTCCGGTTTATATAGACACCGGAGAGATCTAGGGTTACATGAGGTCGGTTACATAGGAGGGAATCTTCATAATAGGTCGCCTAGCTTGCCTTCCACGCCAAGTAGAGTCCAATCCGGACACGGGTATTGTCTTCGGCCTTCATATCTTCACAGCCCATCAGTCCGGCCCATGGATATTAGGCCGGACGCCCGAGGACCCCTTAGTCCAGGACTCCCTTAGTAGCCCCCGAACCAGTCTTCAATGGCGAGGTGCTCGACACGCTCATGGTCTTCGACATTGCAAGGCGGGTTCCTCCTTTGATGATCTCCAAGCGATGTATTCGGCCATTGATCCAATGTCGCCTCCTCGGCTTCCGCGCGTTCTAAATAATCTTCCTCCTCCACGTGTCAAGCGAATGTGGAAAGTTAGGGCATTTTTGCGAATAACACCCCCTCTACGTAAGGAAGGGCGCCTATTTAAAGGGATTAGATCTAGATCCATCCAGCGCCACGCAGAAGAAATCTCCAGAGACTACTTAGGAGAGAGCATTCCAGCATGGCCAGCGTTCCTAGCTCCTCCGCTCGTCCCGGCCCAGAGAAAGGCGAGTGGGAGAGGTGTTCTGTGCCTCATAGCCAGTTGACGAAGTTGCAAACGCAGGGATTCCTTCCCCCTGCAGAGCTAGTCCCTATTCGGATGGGGCTAGCTTCCTTCAATGAGGGGGCTGAGGCAGAGGACTTACCCAATCCGTCCGGGGGAGAGCGAGTGTGTTTCGTCCCCTACCTACTAAGAGGCGTTGGATTTCCAATCCATCTGTTCCTCTGAGGGCTTCTGGAGTACTACGGCCTTCAACTGCACAATTTCACTCCGGCCACCATTCTGCACATTGCGGGTTACGTTGCTTTGTGTGAATTATTCCTGGGTGTCGAGGCTCATTTCGAGTTGTGGAGGAAGTTGTTCTGCCTCGTCCCGCGCAATCACGAAGGATGTATTTTTGAAGTGGGCGGAGCCGAAGTATGGCGCGTCGCCGATACCGGATATCCATCTGGCACACCAAGAAAGGCATCGATGGCTGGCCCTCCGAATGGTTCTATATCGAGGACGTTCCGCTTCCCGATCCGGTTCAAAAGGGCCTTCCTGAATTTGCGGTCGCCCCGCTGAAGAAACGCCACAGTTGGCGTCCCCGGAGTCTTGAAGAAGGAGACGGCGCAGAGGTTCGTCAGCTAATGAGCAAGATAAAAGAGCTCGCTCAGTCCGGGCTCACAGTAATCAAGGTGATGGCGATCTCCATAGCGTGAGGGGTTCAGCCGCTCCAATACAGAGGGCTTCCCATGTGGGACTATAATGGGGAGGATGACGCCTCTCGCTGTGGCCGGAAAGGTCCGGATACCCTTGCCGCTTTGGCTAAGATATTAGCCGAACTATTCAAAGAGGGAAAAAGGAATTTCTTCGCATCAAGCTTAGAGACGGGTACTCCATGTATAACCCTCCCAGTTGGGTAAGGTCCGACCCCTCTGTTTTTACTTCCTCCATCTCCGAATTGCCTTTGATAAATTTATGGTTTGTTTGCTTACGACAGCACTGGTGAAAGGTCACCGAGGGATTCCATAGTCCCGCCCCACAGCCGGAGGACCACAACCGGGAGCTTGATCCCGGTTTCGAAGAGGATCCGGATATATTTGTGGTGCTCGTGGAGGGGGTGTTTTACCAGACGAGCTATGATGGCACGGAAGTGGCCATTATTGCCGATTATCCTGGTCTTCTTCCTTCTTCACAGGTACGTAATCAAGAAACACCTTTTTGGAAAGGCGTTCTTACTCTGCTTCACCCACCGCATTGTCGCGCATTTTACAGGGGAGGCATTTGACGATACCGAGAAAATCGGTTCCTGCGCCGGGCAAGCCTTCGAAGAGGAGGGCCGGTGAAGGCACCGCCGGGACCTCGTCGAGGAGGTACGGATAAATATATTTTTTCAGCGGCCGTATCCTGCTGTGACTTATGCGCCTGTTCGATTACAGGAGAAAGGTCCGCCGAACTGTGTCCGGGGGTCCGGCCGGCCGCGTTCCCAACCACCAAGATTTAGATCTGGTCAGGGAGACGGTGGCCGATGTAGAAACAAAGCCGAACTGCCCTTCAGCCGAGGGTTCGGACAATATGTCCGTTACCAATTCGGAAGTAGAGAGCGCCATGAATCATCGGTGCTGTAGGGCTATTTTGCAAGACCCGACGTTCTCAGACGAGGCATTTAATGCCTTTAGCTCGGGCGACGCATACATCCGAGCTGCTCGAGATGGGCTTAGAAAAGCCACGAGGCAATATCTAACAGATGTGCAGGTAAGGTTACTTTGTCAAAAAGGATAGCCTATGCCAGTAGCCCCCAGGACTGAAAGCAGTTGGTACAACTGATTTAAGGACCGTTGTATGACCAGGTTCTTACAGAGAAGAACAACCTGCTATCCCAAGAGCTGGAACAATGTCGGACGCAGCTAAATGCTGCTACCGCCGAACTAAAAGAGTTCAAGAAGGCGTCACCTGGTAACATTCCCCTCCAACGAGAAAATATACTTATATGCCCAAAATATTGATAGTTTGCTTATACCATGACATAATGGTCAGGGGGATTCAAAGAGGCGTTGGAGATCGCTCAAGCGAATGAGCAAGAAGCCAAGAGGCTACAAGCTACAAGCGATCGTGTGCTGAAGCAGGCCATTATTGAGAAAAACCAGCTCCAGGATTGCAAGACCCAGCTAGGCGAAAAGCTGAAAGATGTGCGGGCCTAGCTAGCCGATTCCGTGAAGGAAAACAAGAAGCTGCGAGGCAGTATATTCAGTATGTATCTGAGCTGTTTTGAAAGTAGTTCGGAGATAGGAGAAACTGATGTAGCTATGACTGCAGGTATATTAACGGGCCGTCCTGAAGAGGAGGTGTCCGGATCATCGCGTGATCTGCTGCAGAAGCTGTCGCAGGTGCACGAACAGGCGTGGCTGGCGATGCTGAGTGTTGCCAAGGCTCTATGGCCATCCGCCTCCCCTCCAGGAAGTATGGAGGAGCTTGTAGAGCTCTTTAAAGGAGCGCAGCGATGTATCTGGCTATAGAAGATATCTGCCTGCCGAGAGGGTGCGCCAGAGGCTTGGGCCATGGTGAAAACTCGGTATACCAAGCTTGATCCTAATCAGATGGCGCGGGTCGGACCGGTAGGGTTGAATGGGGAAGAAATTCCCGTTAGTTTAGTATATGACCAAGTAGAGGTGGCCGCCAGATATTCCCAGCAGGATTGTAAATTAGATTGCCTGTTAGATGGTATAGAGGCAGAAGTGTGTGAGTCCAAGTGACTATGTACTTTCCTTGCTATGTGGAATTTCTAGCCGAATTGTATATCATTTGTCATGGCAGGCCTTTTCGCTTCAACCTCCGGACCCGAAGGTGCGGAGTGTTTCCGAATACCCTCGCGTCCAATAGGCCGGGGTATGCGTGGAAAACTAAGCGTAGGGTTCATAGTTGCTTGAACAGACAAGTTGTATCCGGCTAGTTATGTTATATTACATTGAGATTGTAAGACACATCTTCCAGGGAGAATAGTTCCGTCAAGGGTTCCTTTCCCTGGGTGTGCATGCATTAGTAGACATGTCTGGATTGTGATGTGAAAATCACAGTGTGTATAGCTTCTGGGGGTTCACAATGGAGTGATTTGAAAAAATATTTTTCATCCACCGACCAAATATTCCCTTAAGAACACTAGCTTTCGGCTTCACCCAGTCTGAGGTACACATCCGAATGACCCGGCAATAACAATCGCAGAGGTGCTCCCTTTACCACCTAGCCGAACAATCGGGAACGTAGGGGTAAGCACAGGAGCCAGGCAACCCAGCTTGGCCAAAACTTAAGTCATATCGATGCATATAATGGTGAAGAAAAAGACATACGGGAAAAACGCGTATGTATGATAAGCTTGATGCTTCAGAAAGTAATATTAATAAACTTCTGTGAAAGAAGCCCCCAGGTATAATGGGCGTACGTATGTAAAAAAAGTCTACGTCAGCACTGTTCGGTCGAGCCGAATGAGAGCTTTAAAGCGAAAAAATTGTGTAAAATGGGGAAAGAGTAATGGGAACTACAAGGGAGAAGGAGACTAACAAAGGGTTCGGTGCTAGGCATAGAACCTTCGGAGTCTAGCCGCGTTCCAGGGGTTCGGCTCCAGGCGATTGTCTGATGCGTCGCGAGGATGGTACGCTCCTCCAGTAAGAACTTCGTCAATTATGAAGGGACCCTCCCATTTGGGCTTGAGTTTGTCCTTTTTCTTCTCCAGCAAGCGTAGAACGAGTTCGCCGACGTTGTAAGTCTTGGCCCGTACTTCTCTGCTTGGTGAATTTGTCCACCAAGTGGATATCTTCGAGCCTGCTGTTGATAAAATGTTGAACAAGCTTTGGCGATGTCGCGCTCCTCCTCCAGGGCGTCTAGGCTGTCCTGCCGATCCAACTCGGCCTCTTTCTCTTCATACATGCGCACTCGAGGTGAGTCATGTATAATATCGCAGGGCAATACAGCCTCTGCGCTGTACACCATGAAGAAAGGTGTGTATCCGGTAGTGCGGTTGGGCGTGGTCCGCAGCCCCCAGAGTACGGAGTCGAGCTCCTCAACCCAGTGTTTGTCTGATTCTTTCAAAGACCGCACTAGTCTTGGTTTGATGACGCTCATAATAAGACCATTAGCTCGCTCAACTTGACCGTTTGTTTGCAGATGGTAGACAGAGGCGTAATCGAGCTTAATGCTCAGATTAGCACACCAGTTTTTCACCTCATCAGCTGTGAAATTCGAACCGTTATCGGTGATGATGCTGTGCGGTACACCATAACAGTGTACCACGTCGGATATAAATGCGATCACCAGTCCGGACTCGGCCGTTTTAACTGGTCTAGCCTCTATCCACTTGGTGAATTTGTCCACCATGACCAGCAGATATTTTTTCTTATGGCTTCCCCCTTTAAGTGGTCCGACCATGTCCAAGCCCCATACCGCAAAGGACCATGTAGTGGGGATTGTTTGTAGAGCGATTGGGGGCATATGGCTTTGGTTGGCGAAGAGTTGGCATCCGACACAGCGCTGGACGAGGTCCTGTGCGTCTGCCCGGGCCGTAGGCCAGTAAAATCCTGTACGGAAGGCCTTGCTGACAAGTGCCCGGGCTGCGGCGTGGTGCCCACCGAGACCGGCGTGAATTTCTGCCAAGAGTTGCGGCCCCTCCTCCTCGGAGATACACCTTTGAAGGACTCCGGTGGTGCTTTTCTTGTAGAGCTCTCCTTCGTGAACTTTATAGGCCTTCGAACGCCGGACTATGCGGCGAGCCTCGTTCTGATCTTCTGGGAGCTCCTTCCTATGAAAGTAGGCCAAGAATGGTTCAGTCCACAGGGCAATTACTGCCATAATGAGGTGGGCCGATGGTGTTACTTCGGTGGTTGAGCCTCCGATGATGTCGGCGTGTTCGTTATCTGTGTTTGTGTTCAGAGCAGGACTGTCGTTGCTATCTCCCCCTTTCCATACCACGGATGGCTTAAAGAGTCTTTCGAGGAAGATGTTAGGTGGGACGGGGTCGCGCTTAGCGCCGATGCGAGCAAGGACGTCTGCCGCCAGGTTACTTTCGCGGGCGATGTGATGAAATTCGAGTCCCTCGAACCGAGCTAACATCTTCAAGACGGCATTGCGATAAGCTGCCATCTTTGGATCTTTGGCATCAAAGTCCCCATTAATTTGGGATATTGCGAGGTTTGAGTCCCCGCGCACCTCCAGGCGTTGTATGCCCATTGATACGGCCATCCGGAGGCCATGTAGCAAGGGCTCGTATTCGGCTGCGTTGTTGGAGTCTGTGTACAATATTTGGAGTACGTACTGGACGATATCTCCTGTGGGGGACATTAATACGACGCCCGCCCCTAGCCCTGCCAACATGTTGGAGCCGTCAAAATGCATCACCCTGTTGGAATATCCGCCGTACTCTTTAGGGAGTTCGGCTTCTGTCCATTCGGCGATGAAGTCGGCCAGTACCTGGGATTTGATGGCTCTACGTGGTTTGTATGTGATGTCGAATGGCAGGAGCTCAATGGCCCATTTGGCAATCCGGCCTGTTGCGTCCCTGTTGTTAATTATATCATTGAGGGGCACTTCAGAGGCCACCGTGATAGAGCACTCCTGAAAGTAGTGTCGCAATTTTTGGGATGCCATGAAGACTGCATATGCTATTTTTTGATAATGATGGTACCGGGATTTGCATGGTGTGAGGACGGTGGATACGTAGTATACCGACTTCTGGAGCGGGAATTTGTGTCCGTCCTGTTCTCGTTCGACGACGAGTATGGCGCTCACCACCTGGTGTGTTGCTGATATGTATAAGAGCATTGGTTCGCCGGCGTTTTGCGCGGCCAGGATTGGGTTGCTTGCCAGAAGGGCTTTTATTTTTTCCAGTTCGGCCGTCGCCGCGTCTGTCCACTCGAAGTTATCGGTGCGCCGTAGAAGGCGATAGAGCGGCAGCGCCTTTTCTCCCAACCTGGAGATAAAGCGGCTTAAAGCTGCCACGCACCCAGCAAGTGTTTGGACCTGCTTGAGTTTGGTTGGCGTAGCCAGCTGTGACAGAGCTCGGATTTTGGCTGGATTTGCTTCAATTCCTCTATTGGAAACGATGAAGCCCAATAGCTTACCGGTGGGGACGCCGAAGATGCACTTTTCCGGGTTAAGCTTGATGTCATATGTGCGGAGGTTGTTGAATGTGAGACCCAAGTCATCTATTAGTGTTTCGACGTGTCTAGTTTTGATAACGATGTTGTCCATGTAGGCCTCCACTGTTTTGCCGATTTGTTTCTCGAGGCATATTTGGATCATGCGTTGGTAGGTGGCGCCGGCGTTCTTGAGCCCGGAAGGCCTGGTGTTGAAGTAGAACGGCCCGTATGGCGTGATGAATGTTGTTGCGGCTTGATCGGACTCCTTCATTTTGATTTGATGGTATACGGAATATGCATCAAGGAAGCACAGCGAGTCGTGACCTGCGGTAGCATCAATGATTTGATCGATGCGGGGAAGAGGGAAGGGATCCTTAGGGCAAGCCTTGTTAAGGTCTTTGAAATCGACGCATAGGCGCCATGATTTATCCTTCTTTGGTACCATTACCAAGTTTGCCAGCCAGTCCGGATGTTTGATGTCTTTGATGAATCCGGCCTCGATGAGTTTGGCTAGCTCCTCCCCCATAGCTTGTCGTTTGGGTTCGGAAAAGCGCCGCAGAGTTTGCTTGACCAGCTTATATCCCTTTAGTATGTTGAGGCTATGTTCGGCCAACTTGCGCGGGATTCCTGGCATATCGGAAGGATGCTAGGCGAATATATCCCAGTTTTCGCCCAGGAAGTCTCGTAGTGCAGCGTCGACTGCGGGGCTGAGTTGCGCTCCGATGGACGCTGTCTTCTTCGGGTCTGTTGGGTGGACCTGAAATTTGACTATTTCATCTGCTGGCTTGAAGGAAGTGTATTTGGGTCGTTTGTCCAGGATCACATCGTCCTTCTCCACGGTGGAGCGTAGTGCGTTTAGTTCTTCGGCCGCAAGGGCCTCAGACAATGCCTCGAGGGCCAAGGATACAGTTTTATTCTCGGCGCGGAGGGCTATGTCCGGATTGCTAACGAGGGTGATTATTCCATTGGGCCCGGGCATTTTTAGCTTCATATACCCATAATGAGGTATGGCTTGAAAGCGCATGAAGGCCTCTCGCCCTAACAGGGCATGGTACCCACTGTTGAAAGGGGCCACCTGGAAAGTTATTTCTTCGGATCGATAATTCTCCGGCGTGCCGAATACCACATCAAGTGTAATTTTTCCTGCACACCGAGCTTCCCGGCTGGGAATGATACCTCGAAAGGTTGTGCTGCTTTTCTCGATGCGGCTCCTGTTTATTTCCATCTTGTGGAGCATGTCCTCGTAAATGAGGTTTAATCCGCTGCCGCCGTCCATGAGGACTTTTGTAAGTCGAAAGCCGTCCACGATGGGACTGAGGACTAGGGCAGCTGGCACTCGGACTATTCTGTATTTAGGTTCGTCATTGGCGTTGAAGGTTATGGCCGTGTCGTTCCAGGGGTCAATTGCAGCGACCTGGCAATCTTCGGTGAGATCGCGCACGGCCCTTTTATGCTTGTTGTTTGAAGCGCACGTCTCGAGGACTGCCAATACTCTATTGTCGTCGTTTGCTGGAGGGTGTTGTTCTGGGGTGTCCTTGATAAGGATGTCCTCGCCGCTCTCGGGTACCTGCCGGAGTATCCAACATGCTCTAAGGCTGTGGGTTGCCACGGTATCCGGCGTCGTGTGTATTTTGCATGGGCCACTGAGCCATCCCTCCAGGACGGTGCCGTGCAACGTAATAGGTTTATGTTTTTTGACTGTTCGGCTGGGCGTGCCACAAGGGCGCGTCCTTTTTGCCTGTAGGGGGAGCCAGGATGGTTCCCAGCAAGCCGCCTGAGCTTTCCAGGCGCTTTCCATCGCGCTATACTTTTGTACGATAGTCGCTAGGTCAGCGAACTTTGGTATGCGGCGGCGATTGATGGCGTTAAGGATACCTTCGTCCGCGCAGTTGTTGGAGAATGCTGCTATCGCGTCTTCGTCGCGACAGTTTTTTACCTTATTTTTAACTAGGAGGAATCTGGCCCAGAAGTTGTGGACCGTTTCCTGAGGCTGTTGTTTGATGCTCCTGAGAGTATCTACGTCCGGGTGGGTGGGTGGAATTGAATCCGAGCCCTGACCCGATTTTGGATCCGGAGTTTGGATGTCTACCGGGCCAGACAGTTCGGGCCCCGGGATATCGACTGATATTTTAGGCTCGTCATCTGACCCTATGTTCGGAAGAAGAGACATACTTTCCTGCCGGACATTATCCGGCTCTTCGAGACCGGTGATCCGAACATAGTTTGTCTTCAATATAGTGGAAGAGTTGCTCCGCTCGTCGACTATCGCTATCTGATGGGTGATCGGGGGAGTTTTAATTTCTCTCTGGTCGGGTTTAAGCCCGACCCGATCGTAGTTTGTAGAGACCCCCAAGGTGGCCATGCGATCTAGGAGTTCGTTCAACGATGATAACTCCATTGGATCCATGCGGGCGGAGTATTCAGGATCAACGCGGAGGCAATTTTCGATGACTTGAGAGGTCATCGTCGGCTTAAGAGCCGAGCCGGCGGTCATAACGATGCCGCCAAGCCGGAGGGTCTGGGGTCCGGGCTCCTCCGGAGATGATATTATCCTTGATAACAAGGCGAGTCATCAACCCTCTTGGCGACGGCACAGCGGAACTCTCAATGAAAGCACCAATGTCGGTGTCAAAATCGGCGGATCTCGGGTAGGGGGTCCCGAACTGTGCGTCTAGGATCGATGGTAACAGGAGACGGGGGACACAATGTTTACCCAGGTTCGGGCCCTCTCTATGGAGGTAATACCCTACTTCCTGCTTGATTGATCTTGATGAATATGAGTGTTACAAGAGTTGATCTACCACGAGATCGTAATGGCTAAACCCTAGAAGTCTAGCCCATGAGTATATGGTAATGAATCTGTCCTATCCGGACTATGCTCTCCGGTTTATATAGACACCAGAGAGATCTAGGGTTACATGAGGTCGGTTACATAGGAGGGAATCTTCATAATAGGTCGCCTAGCTTGCCTTCCACGCCAAGTAGAGTCCAATCCGGACACGGGTATTGTCTTCGGCCTTCGTATCTTCACAATCCATCAGTCCGGCCCATGGATAACAGGCCGGACGCCCGAGGACCCCTTAGTCCAGGACTCCCTCAAGGTGCATCAACCATGACCTGACATTGGGCTTGAGCACCAATGGGAAGTAGTTGGCGAGCACCTTGCCGTCCTGAGCCCTGAATGCTTGCATCGCAATGGTGTAAATGCTCAAGAACTCAGACGGATGAGTCTTGCCGTCGTACTTTTCCGGGACCTCTGGTTTGAACGTGCGGGTACTGGGCCACTGGAACTGCCGCAGCTCACAGGTAAAAGCTGGACAACCTACCTCGTAGGGCAAGTCACCAGAATCCCCCGGCCCAGGCCTGTACACAGTGGGCCCTGCACGCCTATCAGATTGATGGCGCGCTTCCCATCGCCGCTCGATGGTAGTTCGAGCGTCCTCTTCAACCCGCTCCCGAAGAACTTGACGCTGGTCGCGACGAGCTCGTGGATCGGACGATGCTGTGGATCCATCACCACGGGCATTGTCCCGCCGAGCCGGCGACCGTTGCCGTCGTGGTGGAGGGGAGTGCACCGTGGTTGTGGCGCCTTCGGCCCTTCCGCCGTTGGGATGCACCGGCTCGGTGGACCGACGCCGCGAGGGGCCTGCCTCCTAACATTGATCCTTATTGGTGTAGCCAATAAGGCTCTGGATAGCAGCCCTCCACTCTTCTTGCTTCTCCACAGCAGGAGGGAAGTCGAGGAGTAGCTGCACTCGTGCTAATGCTTCTGTTGGCAAAGGTGGCAGTGACAAATGCGAGGAACAGGAGGTGCTTGGACTTCTAACCATGTTAGAAGGAGTGCCATCACGGTTCCGCGGCCGTGCGCCGTCCTGACCAGCATCTTGGCGTGCATGTCGGCCCTGCGCATCACGAGAATGATGCAGAGTGCTCTTTCCGCGGCGGCGCCCGGGGTCACCAATGTCGCGACACTGCTCGTCGCGCACGGCCTGGGAAGACCACGGCGCGGGCACTGGAGGCGGTGTCTTGGAGGTCGCCGCGCCGCCAGTAGGCAGCAAGGCCCCACCATTAGACCCCGTGGCACGCAGCTCGTCGTCTCGGGCACGAACGATGCCGCTCGCCTTGCTTCAGTTGCCGGAGTGTCGTGGATGGTCGTGATCCGCTCCTCCGCCACCATCCGCGACCACCTCGTTGCCCGTCCGCGCTGGTATGGGCGGTTCGGCTCCAGAGGAACCGATCGCCGTGATCCCCTTCTTCTTGGGAGCCATGGTGATCAAGCAAACGACGTGCTAACCGCTATATCTGGTTTGCAGAACTCTCAGCCCCTACCTGGCGCCCCAAAGATGTCGGTGTGAAACGACACCTACGGGACCATGTGGGTCCCTTCTACGGTTTGGCAGGGAAGAGGGGTGGTGCAAAGAGCGGACCTAACGGTCAACACGACGGATTTTTACCCAGGTTCGGGCCGCTGAGAAGCGTAAAACCCTAGTCCCGCTTGAGTGTATATTCTCTGTTCTTGAGCATCGGCTAGCTGCTATGCATGCAAGCTAGGCCGAGAGGTTTAAAAGTCTGAATCCTCATCTAGTATGATGTGGGCCTCCTTTTATATGTCCAAGGGGCTGCCACAGTGGCACACAGGAGGTGTAAAGTAGCTACAGTGCCTATGTTTATCACCAGCGTCTTAGGACAAAACACATTAAAAGCATTGCTTACATGCCCTTTAGCTTTATCGGGGATGGGAGTAGAACCCGTCCCGTCCGTCGCTGCCCCCCTCCGTCTTGACACGCGTCCATGATGGCGAGGCATACAGTGCCAAGTCGGCTGGCCAGCTGCCGCGCTGGAGAGGTGGCAGGGTCTTCACGAAGACGTGCATGCCACCACGCAGGCGCTTGCTAGGCTAGCAGGCCGGCCACTACGCTGGAGTGGCGACGGGGTGGCGGAGTCTTGCGGCGGTCTTGACGACGTCCCTTGCAAGGATCTTGTCGGGGCCTCGCAGATGTCTCCGGCAAGGATCTTGCTAGGTACTTCATCTTCTGGCCTTCACAAAGATCTGCACGCCACTACGCGCGCGCCCCTGGGTCTTGGCCTTAATGTTGTCGATGGTGTCAGTGCTCTCAACCACAAGGGTGGTGCTCTTGTTAGTGCCCTGCAAGCCGTCCCGGCAAAGATCTGGCCGGGGTGGGGCAAGCTGTCCTGACAAGGATCTTGCTGGGGGTCGAGCTCGTCCTCTGTTCTCCGGATTGGCCACTTCTCTTGGCCTTGCATCTCGTTTTTATCCTCGATCGCGTTCTTCATGCCTCCCCGCGCATGGGGCTATGACTTAACTTGCACAAGTATGGGGTGCTAAAGGGCCCAAACTTTAGTGCATCGACAAATAGCAAAAATAATGAATTAAAAAGCTTTTATAAAACTCTAATAGCAAAAAGAATGAACTAAAAAGCTTTTATGAAACTCTAATAGCAAAAAGAATGAACTAAAAAGAATCAATTAAATGTAATATTCTTCAATACCAAAAAGAATCAACTAAAAGAATCAAAATAATATTAACAAAAATTATCAAAGTATCTATTTGTTAAAAACTTTAATAGTAAAAAGAATTTTCATAAAGTATTTTTGTTACAAACTTTAATAGAAAACTAAAAATCTTTTATAAAACTCTAATAACAAAAGAATCAACTAAAAAGAATCAATAAAAAAATAAAACTTATGCAACTACAATTATATAAAATTTATGCAACTAAAATTATATAAAAATTTATGCAACTAAAATTATATAACTAAAAATAACATATGCAAAAAATAACACTAAAATTTTAAAAACATAATAAATTCAAAAAATAAAAAAGGCCCACCTACTTGCCACCACGACCTGCATACGACTAGAAACCCTAGAAATGGGCCAGGATGCAGGCCCGCAGTGCAAGCAGGCCCAACAGGGCATCAAGTAGGCATGTACTGCTTGCACTTGAGAGGAGCTCGAGTGGGTAGTGGTAGCAACGCTTATAAACCACTCCGAGCCCCTCTCAACTAGCGAGGTGGGACTAAACTTGTGGATGCGGCACCAAAGGGCTTTATCCTGGTTGGTGGCTCAAACCAGGACGAAAGGGGTCCTTTCGTCCCGGTTCGAGCCACCAACCAGGACTAAAGCCCTTTGCTTCCCGCCCTTTCGGCTGCTGAAAAGGAGCTTTAGTCCTGGTTGGTGGCTCGAACCGGGACAAAAGGGGTCCTTTCGTCCCGGTTCGAGCCACCAACCGGACTAAAGGGGTGGCTATATAAGCCAACACTTAGGAAATTTCCCCCCACCTCCCATTCTCCTCTTGACGCCGACGCCCTACCCCGGCGCTGCTAGGCTGCTGCCCCGCCCTACCCCAACGCCGACGCTGCCAGGCTGCTGCGCCGCCCTCCCGACGCTGACGCCCTACCCCGACCCCGCACGCTCTTCATCGCTGCCGCCAGCGAGCTCCACTCCGCCTTCCCCTGCGCTGCCGCCGCCGCCCCTGCCCCTACTGCTTAGCCGCCGCCTCTGCCCTGCATATAGATGGATGGATGAATTCTGTTCTTAATTTTTTTTCATATAGATGGATGGATTGATGTGTGTATATATGGATTTATGGATGGATTGATGTATATATAACTTTTTTATGTTCATAATTTTTTTCTTAATGTTGTTTCATATATATAGATGGATGGATTGATGTATGTATATATATGGATGGATGGATTGATGTGTATAGATTTTTTTTATGTTCATATAATTTTTTTCATATATATAGATGGATGGATTGATGTGTGTATATACGGATGGATGGATGGATTGATGTATATAGAATTTTTTATGTTCATAGATTTTTTTCATGTTCATAGAATCCCCCTTCACCTATATCGTGTAGTGCCGCATTAGAACACCCCTAACTCTCTCAGGAATTTGACATATCCCCGATAACTTCGACATAGGGGGGTGTCCGCAAGTATCCTCTCTCTAAAGATAGGACGACTCATCAGACATGTGGGGGGAGGAGTCCTCGACGATCGTCTGAAACTGACTGTCACAAGCAGCTAGCATAGCGAACCTGGAACCATCCCCCTCCGGTTCATCTGTCTGAAAATGCAGACTTCGGGAGAACATTCCCGGATGTTATCCACCTTCACCTAGCTATATCGTGTAGTGCCGCGTTAGAACACCCCTAACTCTCTCAGGAATTCAACATATCCCCAATAACTTCGACATGAGGGGGGGGGGGTCCGCAAGTATCCTCGACGACCATGAGAGAGGCGGTCCGCAAAGTATCCTCTCTCGAAAGATAGGACGACTCGTCAGACATGAGGGGGGAGGAGTCCTCGACGATCGTCTGAAACTGACTGTTATAAAACTTGTCAACTTTGCATGATGTTTGCCACTAATCCATTGCTCATATGCATATGATTCCTTGTTGTGATATTAAGTCCATGTTTGCCACTAATCCATCTCTCATGTTTGTATATTGCCATGCTGTAATATTTGCAGAAACTATGGGCAGAGACTTAGAACAAGAAGAGTTGTTTGGGGATATAATCCGCGAGGGAGGTGATTTGTATGTGTGGCCCGGTCCTCCTGCCTGGGTACCCCACAGCGGCCACGTGGAGCTCCTTTGGTCCTGGTTCATAAGCCAACCGGGACTAAAGGTTTTGGGTATTAGTCCCGTTTGTTTTGTCCTGGTTCCAGAACCGGGACTAAAGGCCCTCTGGAACCGGGACTAGTACCCTATTTTCTACTAGTGTTGTGAGCCCTGAGTGGGATTTACACTATCCTATGTTCACAGTTAGACTTGGAGTGAGATCTATCTGGCCATACCTCCATTCTAGTGGCTTCTGGTCTGGTTTTAGTTACACATCATCCTTTCAAATTTCAGATGTGCTGGTTCGGAAGAGAGGATTTGACGTGAGTTGTTCAGTATGTGTGGAATCTTCCTTAGAAAGGACATAACCATCTAGATGAGTGGCAGTGCAGGATGAGGACTTTAGGAAGGAAGCTAAAAGGATGAAATGCTGTTTTTGTAGCGAATAAAATAGAAAGAGGATAACCTACTTAGAGGGTCAGCTTTGTGGTGTTTTGCAGAGTACCCATCAATGGTATTGTAACGTATGTGGCCTTCAATTAGAAAATGGAAACATGGGAAAGATTCTACCCAGATCTGGACCTTGCGATTCAAGTAATAACATCAATCTTGCTTATATGGAATTATTTCAAAGAGAAATATATCAGCAAGAACAATCGGGCGGTCCAGCTACTTCGATATGAGGTTGCTTGGCCTCCGTCTTCGGGGTCTCGCATACTTATAGGCGGCCTTACTCGGTTCGCCTATCCTCCGTCTTGATCTTCTTGCCTTGGACGGCTCAGGCTCCTCTCCATATTGCAGTTGAAAACTTTTCCTTTGGGGGGGGGGGGGCGTACTCGTTTAGGGAAGTAACACGGTTGACTATGGATCCCTCATGGGCTTCGGGTCTTAGACTCGACGACCCGCTAGGGTGTGTGGCCGGCACATCATGGGGAAAAAACCCTCATCCGGTCGACAAGATTAATGCCTTGGATTTTTATGTGGTTTGGATGCTCAAGAAATCCAATAGAGGAATCTCTAGAGGATGAGCTTAAAAAACATGAAATAGGATGACACCAAAGGATGAAAAGAACTAAGGAAAAAGACCTTAAGTCGGGTGATAGCAACTCTAGATATTTAATGAGTAAGGCTAGTGGGAGAATGAAATAAAATTCAATTATGTCTCTTAAGAATGCGAATTACTGAGTTGAAGGGCAAGAGGCTCTGACGCAACATATACCAGGATACTATGAATAGTTATTTGATGCATCATTTGGTTGCTCTATTTCAACTAATTTCCCTTTTGCTCAGACTATAGACCCGGAGATAAATCAAATCTTCTTGGCTGAGTACTCCTGGGAGGATATAGAAAAGCTTGTCTTCTCCATGGATCATAACAAGGGTCCTGCGTGTGATGTATCCCGGTTGAGTTTTGTCAATAGTTTGAGATATTTTTAAATATTCCCTTGATGGTTTGTTTAATGATTTCTGTGCTACAAAACCCAAGGCACACAAATTGAATTATGGAGTAATTTCCTTGATTCCTAATGTCTCGAGAGCTTAAAATTGTCAACAGTTCAAACATATAGGTTTGTTGGATGCTAATTTTAAGAGCAACCCTAGTAGAATCTCCATATCGGCCTCCACAATGCATATGGAGCGCGCTGCAAAATAATATGGAGGTTTCCAAAGCGATGCACAAAGTCGGAGTCGCCATATTGGCAACCTCCATACTGCAGAGCCCACTCGTCGGTGGGGCATTTTCCCAATCTTCCCTCCGTCCTCACCGTGTGGCGGTGTACAACATAATGTTTACTTCTCACCAACGTTTTTGCTGGATTGAGTGCGCTCCAAAAGTTGTCCATGAGACGCCAAATGTGGAGGCTGGGATGCCATGTATGGAGGGTCCTCCATAATGCCTGATGATAGCAACCAATATGGCGACTCTGCTAGAGTTCCTTTTTGCCTCTAGCCTCCACATTGGCAGTTATTATGGACTTCTGGAGCATATGGCTTCTCTGCTAGAGTTTCCCTAAGCTGCTAATCAAACAAACTAAAAATATGATGAGTTTGTGTGCGAATAAGACTATTGATCACTCTCATACTGCCTTTATGAAAGGTAGAAACATCATGGATGGAATTCTTGGTGTTACATGTCCTGCCTGATGTGCATAAGGAAATGAAAAAATATCGGAGTATTGTTTAAAGTTTATTTTGAGGAAACATATGATAACATCAATTGTTTTTTATTTAAAAAATCATGGGGCTCAAATATTTTTCCGACACTATTGTGGACACGATTCATGAGTGTTATGATTAATGTGGAAGTTCATGTCATGGTCAATAATGAGCAAGGTCCCTAGTTCACCACCTTCAAAGGTGTGACACAAGGGGGACCCATTGTCCATCTTTTG
This sequence comes from Triticum aestivum, assembly GCF_018294505.1. Taxonomy (NCBI): domain Eukaryota; kingdom Viridiplantae; phylum Streptophyta; class Magnoliopsida; order Poales; family Poaceae; genus Triticum; species Triticum aestivum. Next base: position 70,516,844 of record NC_057796.1, read on the forward strand.
TTTTGAATTGTTGTTGATGGACTTGCTTTCCTCACTCACCAAGCCCGGAGAACAAGAGTGGTGACGGGGATAACATATCATCTCTAGGAAAATGGTTGGGCTATCTTGTAATATGAAGTGAAAACCCTACTCTTACATAGAGAATCTAGAAAATCTATACGAACTAGTTCATTTAGCTTGGTAAGGACTCCCCTGATTTGAGGTAACCGTCGCTAGAGTAACTACTATGTAAACTTGTCATAAAACTCATATGTAGGAATAGCACTGCCCAATATAAAGATGGCACACTCTTTTTCCTGAAGGATGAATAAGAAAATGCTAGAAACTTATAATTCATCTTGTAGATTTTTGAAACAATTACCTAGACTAAAAGTTACCTTTCACAAAAGTGATTTTTTGGGTATTTGGTGCAAAATTAGATTCACTATGAAGATATTTTTACGTGTCAAGCTGGGTCATTGCCAATCAAGTATTTAGGCATCCCAATTGACTCTGCCAAGATCCTCTGTGAAGGACTAATAACCCATTGAAGATATGGTCGAAATGAAGTTGGAATTTTTACAAGAGTGTTAGGATCGAGTGTTTAAGGACTAGGAGCGAGGGAGGGGGTTATTCTTATGAAAAGTTCTAGATCAAATTTAGAAGGTTCATAATTTTAGAGCGACAATGTCTAGTTGTTTATTCCTCTGTCTTGCACTCGTGCAGACCATCTCCATCTTCGCAAGAGTTGTCCACTGGCCACACCTGGACGGCTGTCTCACGATCATCCACCTTGGAAAAATCGAATGAGTGAGGGCAAAAAAGGTTTTAGGGAGTGTTCGCATGAGTGCTTGCTGCTACTCGATGTTGAACGTACAACCAATTCCTCGATGACCTCTACATCAAGCCACTGTGTGGACGAGGAAAAACACCAACAAGAAAGCGGCTGCTCCTGCCGTTGCGTATGATTTTTAGCGGTTGTTGTTATGATCATTATCAATAACGTTCTTGGCATATATAGATTTGTATGATTCTACATTGAACAATGCATCACTATAAACTGTAGTTTTTGGTATATGTCGTGGAATTGTCACGGCAGATGTCCTCGTGCAAGGACTTAGTCGTGGAGCCATCGCAACTAGGAAGCTTAAAGGGGTTAAACGGGACAAAGGACACGAGGATTATACTGGTTCGGCCCTTTACGGTGAAGGTAAAAGCCTACTCCAGTTGAGGTTGGATTAGTTAGGGTTTCGATGACTAGGGAGCTAAACCGATGTGTCTGGCTATCGATCTGATCTTCCTTGTCTTGAACCGCCGCTGGGTCATCCCTTTATATAGAGAGGTTAACGCCCAGCGGCTCTCAGAGACCTGGCCGGCTTATAACAGTGTCCGGCTCGGACTCCTAACTATTCCTGCCTTACACTACAAGTCATGCCTTAACGGCGGTTTATCACTACAGGCCTTAAGCCGCCTAATGGCATTAAGCCCATTACTGAACCGCCGTCCTCAAGCTTGATATTGGGCTTCATGGGATGATCGTCGTGACCTAACCCGGCCCCTCCTGGGCGGGTGACACCAGTAGTTATATCCCCAACATTAGGCCCCAGATTGATTTGAACCGGTTCATGTCAATCTTCAATACCTTAATTAAAAATCTTCTGGCTTCTGTCTGCGCAAAGGCTATAACACGCCATGACGTCATCTCCTGGATTCTCTGTAACCCGTCGTGACGTCATCTGCCATTAATGCATGTTCTGCCCAACGTATCTCAACGGATCCTTATCTTAATAATTGTCCCGAAAATCGAGGCGTCTCCATAGCTGGATAACCATGTCTTCAGCCTCCTCGTTTCTCGCGCCCATTCATCAGCCGTCTCTTATAAGTAGGCCCGGCCCTCGGGTCTTCGTCATTCTTCCCTTTCCATCGTCTTCCTCCTCTCGACACCTCAGAGCCCAAGCTCCGCCGCCGCCGCCGCGCATCCCGTCTGCACCAACCAAGGCCGCTGCATCGACCTGTCTTGACCAGAGAACCGCGGCGCACCTCCGCTGCTCATCAGCACCAGTAAGTCCTCGCCGTCCCATATACTAGATCCGCATTACAGTTCGCGAGTTCTTCTGTGTTCTTCGTGGTTCCTCGCGATTCCTTCGCAGTTCTTCCACAACGGCCTCCTTTGATCTAAGAGTAGTGCATAACTTCGGCGGTAGTCGTTTCACACCCATTTTCAATACTAGCAGATCCCTTTTGTTTGCAAAAAGATCTCACTTAGAGCTCTCGAACTTCACTGTACCAGTTTTTAGGTCTAGAAATTTTTCTTTTCTGGACGATCGTTTGATCCAAAATAATCCCTGCAATCTGTGAAACTTGTTTGTGCAACATTTAGGCAAAAATTGCATCTGTTAGCCATGGCGGCTCATATCGCCAGCTTAAAAGAGGCCATGCTTTGCGAAATTTTCGGATCATTCATAATAGAGTTAAATAACTTAATTGCTCATGATATTCACGGTGGCTTAAATAACCTGACACAATTAACCATATATCATTAGGCCCTTTTCATAAGCCGCCATCTTGAATACTGAACTGAAATTTTCCTCCGGCTTAAATTTGAACCGGAAATTTTATTTCGTCATAGGCTTCCATCTTTCACAATGCCGCCTAAGGCTCCCAAAGCACCCATCACATGCAACTGGGTTAGATCCAACGTCACCGACAACATCTTAGCTGACTTCGTGAAAACGGGTCACCTGCCAAAGAAAGAGGTCATGTCCTATCGTACTCCTGACCCGTCAGAAGAGAGGCCTCAACCCAAGGATGGGGAAGTTGTCATATTTACTGATCACATGAACCGGGGCTTTGCTCCTCCCGGCTCAAAATTCTTCAGAGATGTCCTGCACTTTTTTGATCTGCGACCTCAAGACATCGGACCCAATTCCGTGTCAAACATCTGCAACTTCCAAGTGTTTTGTGAGGTGTACCTCGGAGAAGAACCCAGCTTGCTACTCTTTAGGGAGTTATTTTACCTGAACCGCCAGAATGAATGTGCCAATGGGCCTAGCTTGGAACTCGGTGGAATCTCAATCCAACGACGGAGAGATTGTCTCTTCCCTTGTGCTGAGCTGCCAAGCCACCCGAAAGATTGGAACTAGACATGGTTCTACTGCCAAGACACTTCTCCGGCTGACGAGAACCCTCTGCCCGGCTTTCGCGCCCTGCGTCTGGAGTTAAATCACCCCTTGCCAGACAAATTATCTCAAGCTGAACATCAACCACTTACTCCCACCATCAACAAAATCAAAGCTCTCCTAGGGAACGACTTAAATGGCATTGATCTGGTTCGGGTCTGGGTCGCCTGGCGGGTGATTCCTTTAAGCCGCTGCCCCGGCTTTATGTGTGATTACACGGGCCAGAAGGATGATCCTCTTCGACACAGTCCAGACGACTTACCTAAGGATGTCATTGATGATACAACCAAGTCGCTTATGAACGAGAGCCTGGCAGATTGCGAGAGAGTGGGCTTAAGCCCTTTCTGCAAGACTAACCCGGCTCCAGCAGTAAACCATTGACCTAAATACTTCTCCTTCCATTTTAACGATTTTGTCTTAACTCACTAACTTTTGTTGTATTTTACAGGCTAATGATAAATTCTGGAAGGTCAAGTATGACCACGAAGCCGCCAAGAAAGCCAGAGAAGTTAAGAAATCTGCCAGGAAAGCCGCTCCCCGTAAGAAGGGGAATAAACCTAGCGCCTCGGACTGCTCCGTCTGGAAGACACCTCCGAGTCAGAGGTAGCTCTTGACTCTTTAGGCTCCTTTGTTAACCATCTTATTGACACGGATTATCAGTAGGAGGACACCGGAACGAGTCATGAAGTGAATGAAGAGGTAATTATAATTTCCTCCGACTCCGAGCCTTTGCCGAGACGGAAGGTCCGAAGAGTAACCCGGAAAGTAAGATTTTCACATCCTTTAGCTTATCAAGATCCTCAATTTCTTTTGAAGCGACAGATTTATGAGAGCCGGAGGCAGACCCGGACCAGCAAAGATGCAGACCTCTCCTTCGGCTTACCTAAAGCATCAAGGAAGCGCTGGACTGAGGTTATCTCCGACTTATATTCTTTGTATCCTTTGGCGGGCGCCACTCGTCAACCCCTTAATTCTTCCGACTCAAACTACCAGGGAACTTCGCCTTCCTCCGGCGACTCAATGCAGTCCAGCTTGCCGGCTTTGAAAACCGCTCCCGGGTAATGATGATCAGTTGATTTTATGCTTATCTTACTCATGTGTTTGCACTAACCCTTTCACTTGCAGTGTACAAGTGAAACCCAGCAAGAGGGCGAAGAAAAATAAGCCGGCCGAAGAGCCGGTCCTGGCTGAGCTGGAACTCAGAACGGCTGCTCCTGATGCCTCTGCTGATGAACCGCTGGCTGTGCCATCTCCTGATGCCACCACTGCTCCATCTGCTGAACAAGCTATGGAGAACCCGGAGATTCCCAGCCCGGCTCATCTAGATGATCCGGATGTTGAGATCATCCGGACTGAGTTTGTCGAACCGGGACGACCTACCGTGCTGGCCAAGTGCTCTGCCAAGGAAGAACTTCTCGAGCGCCGCCGGGTCAAACTGGCCGTCACTGATTATGCTCATCTGAGCATTGAAGATATTGTCTCTGGTTATGTGAATCAAGTGCACAACAGCCGGAATCTGGAGATTGACATGGTGAAACAAATACAGCAAAAATCTGAGGTACAACTCTCTTTCTTACTCCATAGTTATACTTACCATGCCAGCCCCCAAGTCTATTACTTATGATAAAATATGTTATAGACTTAATACCGGCTTAGTAATCACTGCAAGAAAAATGGCTTACCTGATAGCACTCAAGGTCCGGTTTAATCAGCATATCTGAACTGGTCCTTACCTTGTTTAATCAAGTAGTTGAACAGCAATATGCATTAGCCCCCAAGTGCCAAGTACCTTTGCTTGCAAAGTGCTTGGGACTTATTTGCATGAACTGCCACTGTAAATAGAGCTCTTCAGCATACATTAGCCCCCAAGTGCCAAGTGTCTTTGCTTGCAAAGTGCTTGGGACTTAATGTTACATTATAATCACCCTAACTGTGACCCGGAATTTATACAGGCCGCCGTCAAGGAATTTGAATCGAAGATCTCTGATTTAAAGAACCGCCTGAAGACTCAAGAAAATGAAACCCAAAAGGCCAACTCCAAGTTTGAAATCAGTGTATCTGCTCAAGAGAAACTGAAGAAGAAATTTGAAGCAGAGAGAAAAGCCTGGGCGGATGAAAAGGCGGCTTTGCTCAGCCGGGCGAACAAGCGGAGGCTACTCTTGCTGGAACAGCCGCCGAGCTATCCGGCTTAAAACACCATGTTTCTCAGATGGTCACTGCAATCTTTGGTAAGCTACTCTATAAGTGTTTAGCTAGCTTACATCTTTTCCAAAGAGCATCTCAATTATCATCAGCTTACCTGTCTTTGCAATGCAGGCCCTAGGAGCTCCAATCTTAATCAAAATGTGCTGACAAAATTGAAGGCGGTTTATACCTTGGTAGAGCAACTTTACACCGGGTCACAACATGCCTTAGCCGTTGTGGCTCTGTCAAATGAAGTTCCCACTCACCTGGCGGATGTACTCCGGCGGCTTGCCGTACTTCCTCAACGCTTCCAAGAGTTGAGACGGGCTTCTGCAAGAGCTGGAGCTATAGCCGCTGTGAGCCGGGCCAAGGCGTTTCTACCGGAGCTAGACCCAGCCGACATCGGCCTTGGGTATCCCAGCTTGAAGGAAGACAGCACCCCCTTTGACCAGAAGGACTTTGCCGCTTGTGTGAAGAGCGTACGCCCTGTGGCCACTTTGATTGGCAATGACACAGATCATACCAAATATCAACCGGGCTATGACGCGGAGAATCAGAGAATCCCAACACCATGTTATGAAGCACTCAGCCTGATTCCCCCAACTCGTAAGCATACCTTCGGCCCTGAAGTTGACCCGGCCGGGTTAATTGATGATGAGGCTCAATTTGAAGCCTTGAGTGGCATTGACTGGAAATCATCAACCTTCCAGGTCATGGAAACAGCCGGAGGAGCGGAGAGGGATGACCCAGAAACCTCAGGCCAACAACACCCTTGATCTCACAGGCGGCTCATGGTTATGTCTTAAAAGACGATGCCTCACCTTTTGGACTCGGGGAGTCATGTAATAGAGTAGGACAAACACTTAATTTTGTCGTGCCATCGCGCACGTGTGTAGCGCTCAACATTGTTTAAGCTGCCCTTTTATATTCTTCTGAGTTATGCTTGATCCTCTGTTTTCCTTATGTTTAAAGAGCTGTCTCTAACTTTCCTGCATAGAAAAACAAATCACAAGTCCCTTGGCGGCTTACCGCACGGAGAGTCATACACTTTTCATATAACCCGGAATCATAACAAACCGGTCCTCCATTATATCCTTAAGACAACCATAACAGCATACCTGTGATCCTTCAAGTACACCTCCGGTTTATGTGATCCGAATAATGAGTAAAAAACCTCACTATGTAATATGATGCTTGTCATGTGCGATCAACTTTATTGACCAAAGTTAAGCCGGTGGAGTAGAAACCACCCTTGAACACTTTAGATATAATCAAAAGAACTTGTTTGCAACAAAGAGACTTCAAAAATTTGGAGGCTTCTGATTCGAATACGACCAGAGAACCATCCCAAAGGGGTTAAGCTAAGATTCGAATACGATCATATAGCCCCTAGTAGCTTTGGCATTGCCGATCAAGAGGGTATCGACAGCTATGTTCTCTTTGGTTCGAACACGACCTATGTTTGAACATGAAGCCCCCAAATGATCTTGAGAGTTGTTTAACGACGCTGATTCGAATACGATCTACGTCGATTCCCAAAGGGGGTTGAGCCATGATTCAAATATGATCAAGAAACTCCCCAGTGAGCTCGGCAATATGCCAATCAAGTGGGTATCGATAGCTATGTTCTCTTTGGTTCGGATACGACATATGTTTGAACAGGAAGCCCCCAAGTGATCATATATTTAACGACTAGATTCGAATACGATCATAAGCCGGATCAGCCTCCAAGTGATCATGTGATATCATAATGAAAATAATAATGACACATTTACCTTTGGATGGGAAAAAAGGACAGAGGTCCTGCTTTATTATTCATCATAATATATACATGGCTATAGAAATATGTACATTACGAGAACCGGTGGCTCAGGTGTAATAAGGCCGAAGCTGAGCTATATTCCACGGCCGGCGGGTCTCCTCCTCCGACTTACGTGAATCTTTGTGCTCTCGAATATCGATGAGATAGTATGACCCGTTGTGCAAGTTCTTGCTGACCACAAAGGGCCCTTCCCAAGGTGGGGATAGCTTGTGTGCATCTGTCTGATCCTGGATGAGCCGGAGCACCAAATCACCTTCCTGAAAGGTCCTGGACTTAACCCGGCGGCTGTGATAGTGGCGTAGGTCTTGTTGCTAAATTGCCGAGCGAGCTGCTGCTACGTCACGCTGTTCGTCCAGCAAATCAAGAGCATCTTGATGCGCTTGCTCATTGTCCGCCTCGACATAAGCCGCCACTCGAGGCGAGTCATGACGGATGTCGCTAGGGAGAACCGCCTCAGCTCCGTAGACCATGAAGAAAGGCGTGTAACCCGTAGACCTGTTAGGAGTAGTATTGATGCTCCATAACACAGACGGTAACTCCTCCACCCAACAACCCGGCGTCCGTTGCAAAGGGACCAAAAGCCGGGGTTTGATGCCCTTCAAGATTTCCTGATTGGCTCTCTCAGCTCGACCATTGGATTGGGGGTGAGCTACTGATGAAACATCAAGCCGAATATGCTCTTGTTGGCAAAATTCTTCCATGGCGCCTTTAGACAGATTAGTACCATTGTCAGTTATAATGCTGTGTGGAAAACCAAAGCGAAATATCACCTTTTTCATGAACTGAACCACCGTGGCTGCGTCACACTTCCTGACTGGTTCTGCCTCAACCCACTTTGTGAACTTGTCCACCACCACCAAGAGGTGGGTCTTCTTATCCTTGGACCTTTTGAAAGGCCCAACCATATCAAGCCCCCAGACTGCAAACGGCCAAGTGATTGGAATCATCCTCAACTCTTGAGCCGGCACATGAGCACGTCTTGAGAACTTCTGACAACCATCACATTTACTGAGTAGGTCCTCTGCGTCAGCGTGAGCCGTCAGCAAATAAAAACCATGACGAAAAGCCTTCGCGACAAGGGATTTCGAGCCGGCATGATGGCCACAATCCCCCTCGTGAACCTCTCGTAAAATTTCTTGACCCTCCTCAGGGGAAACACAACGCTGAAAAGCCCCAGTAACACTGCGATGATGCAGCTCGCCTGTCGGGTGGTAGGTGCGACATATGCCAACGGGTGGCTTATCATTGTGGGAGCCAGTAAGACGTCGCCGGTGCCTGGAAACGGGATGAGGCGAAGACATGCACGCCGGCGAATCTTACCCAGGTTCGGGGCTCTCCGTGGAGATAACACCCCTAGTCCTGCTTTGCGGGGTCTCCGCATGATTACTAGATCAAAATGAGTAGCTACAAACGCTCCTTGAGCTGTCGGGTTGGAGGGAGAAGAAGGGCAAGGCTAGCTCTCCTTTTCTCTCTATGTGGTGTGTGTAATTCTATGAGGCCAACCCTTTGCATGGGTGCCCCGGGGGGTTTATATAGGCCTACCCCCCAGGGGTACAATAGTAATCCGGCTGGGCGCGGGTCCCAGCCGTCAGTGTCTGTGTTCGCCGGCTTCTCCGCCGGCCATTGGGGCCCGCCGACTGGTGGGTCCCGCCGGCTGCCGGCCTCTTGGTTGACTGGCCGGCCCCACCGCCTGGCGGTCTTGTCGGCGGCTGGTTACTGTTGCCTCGCCCCTGATGACGAGGGCTTTGTCGAGGTAAGCGTGGCTACAGCGCCACCGCCTTGCGGGCTCTCACTGTAGCCTCACCTCGTCTTGTCTCCTTAATGAGGCTCGTGTTTCGAGGGAGGGAGGTAGCCGGCTATTGGGAGCCGGCTACGCCCCCGTCCGACTAGGGGAGGCCGGGCCACCTTCGAGCGTCTCTCTGGCTAAAGGGGCCCGCCGCCCGCGGGCCGTACTGGCGTCTGTCATGGGTGACGTCGAGGTCAACATGGCTACAGTGCCGCGCCGGATGGGAGATGGCTGATCCGTACAGCGCCCTGTGGCAATGCCGGCTCTGGGATTCGGGGGTAGTGGGCTGCACTGCAGCCACGCCCCATCTTATCACCGTTATGTGGATGCAGTCTTGGTGGGTGCGGTCTTGGCCGGCTTCTAGGAGTCGGCATTCTTCATGGCCGGCTTCTGGGAGTCGGTCCTCTTGGGGCCGGCTTCTGGGAGTCGGTCCTCTTGGGGCCGGCTTCCTGGAGTCGGCCATCTCGTAGCTTTCTTGGGGAAGGTTTCTGAGACTGGGTCGCCTTCTGGAAGTCGGCCCTAGGGATAGTCGGCCAGGGGAAGGCGGCCCTATGCTTTGTATGCTTGAAGGCTTGAATGGCTTGATAATTTTTGAAGAGCCAGGGGGAGTCAGTTAGGCTACCCGTGGCCATTTACTCTGACAGTAGTCCTCGAAGCTGGTTGGGCTTCGAGGTTGAGTGGAGGTCGAGAAGCTCGGGCAACTTCTTATCTTGACGTGCCGGCAGCTGGGAGCCGGCTTCGGTTGGGCGCACCGTCTTGGCAAAAAAAATTTGAAGTCGGAGGGCGGGAGTCTGTTGGCGCGCGCGCCGGGCTGCGGGCCGGCCACTCGCCGCCTGCGAACCATGTGGCATCCCTTGGCTGAAAAGCCTGGCAGCCCACGCGCGCGACAAGACATCGCCGCAGGTCGGGGGCCCACCACTCCTACGCCCGGGCCCGGGCGCAGATTCTCTGCGGCCCAAAGCCGTCCGCACGTCTTCCTGTGGCGGTTTCGGCACGCCTTTAGGGTGCAGTAATCGCGAGACGTGGGGGAGTGGGTGCAGTTAATCCCACGTCCCACCCCACGCCTCGCCTCCTCGGCTTCGCCGCACGAGGCTATAAGTAGGGGGAGGAGGGGAAGCGGCAGGCGCCCGCGCGCTCCCCTCCTCTCCGCCATCTTCCTCCTGCTCTCCCTCACAGTAGCGCCTCGCCGCCGCGTTGTCCCACCATCCTTTTCTCCGCCGCCGCGCTCATTCTCGCCGGCCGCACGCCGCCATGCAGTACGGCGGGGACTGGGACGGTTCCAACGTCCATGAGGACCACGTCGAGTTCCTCCACAAGACGCGGCGGCTGCCCGGCGCGGATAAGGTGCGGGTCCGCCTCGCGCGTGAGAAGGAGATCACGCCGGAGCCGGAGGAGGGCGAGCGGGTGGTTTTCCGCTCGCATTTCTTGCGCGGCATCGCGTTGCCCGCGAGCACCTTCTTTCGCTCTTTTCTTGAATTCTACCAACTCCAGCCGCACCACCTCACCCCAAATACAGTGGTGCTGTTGTCCGCCTTCGTCACCTTGTGCGAAGGCTACCTCGGCGTCCTCCCCACCCTCGAGCTCTGGGGGAGTTCTTCTAGTCCAAGCTGGGCACGCATATGCAGGGCGTGCCGGCTCAGAGTGGCGCCTTCATCGCGATGCGGAGGGTGACAGCCGACAAACCCTTCCCCGTCATCATGCTGATCCAGTCGGTGAAGCTCTGGCAGAAGTCATACTTCTACGTGAAGAACGTCGCCCCGCAAGGCAACTACGTCAATTTGCCGGCTTACGTAGCCGGCCAGCCGGCGGGTAGGCGGCCCCAGTGATCCTATCGGGCCGTGACGCTAACGCCGGCTGGAGCCACGGCTGTCGCCCGACTGCGGGTGATGATCCAGTCGGAGGGCCTATCTGGGCCCGACCTGGTAGCCGCCTTCGTCATGCGCCGGGTGCTTCCGCTCCAGAGCCGCCCTCATCTGATCTGTCAGATGAGCGGCCAGCTCGATCCGAGTCGGATGTGCACCAAAGACATGCCGCACGATGAAGTGGCCCACATGGTGAACTACCTTGCGAACTGCAAGCTCTCCGCAGAGTGGCAGTTTGGCAAGGAGCCATATTGCCGAGCTCACCCGCCGCCCACGGTATGTTCTCCTTTTCTCTTTATTCTCTTAGCTTTGTCGCCGAGTTCCTTTTGGCCGACTCTGACTAGTCGGCTTGTCTCGACAGAGCCCTCTTCTTTGGCCTGCAGGCGGGTCGGAGGCGGAGCGCTGATTCGTCCCCGACCGGACGGAGCACGATCTGGAGGACCCCGACTTGGGGGCGGCCGCCATGGATGACAACACCGAGGCGGGCGGCGGCCAAGCCGGCGGCGAGGCAGGCGGCTCCGGGCTTGGAGTTAGCTTCGACGATTGGCCGGATGACGACGAGGCGGAAGTCGTCCCACGCCGCCAGCCGGCGTCTGGCCACGGCTCAGGTTCCTCCGCCGCGCCGCCTGCTCGGGGCGGCGGGCAGAAGCGTCGTGCCGCGTCGGGCTTGTTCGGCAGTCGGCCGAAGAAGCCCAAGGGCGGGGCAGCGGCGACCAGGCGTGAAGAGGCGGCAGCGAAGGTGGCCCGCTTCCACAAGGCGGTGAACCAGCCGCAGACGGTGTCGGCGTAAGTATATACTCCATCATGTATTCTTTCTTCTTTTCTCTGGTAGTTCATGAATCCTTGTCCTTTCTCAAAAAATCAGGGCTCCATTGTCGCTCGAGTGGGTTGCTGCCGCCTCCGTCGTTGGGTCGCCGGGAGGATCCGGGAGCACCACTCGCCGCGTGGACCCCCGTGCCGATCTTCAGGCGGCGACGGAGCGGAACGCGCGGGAGGAGAGGGAGGCGGAGGCATTGAAGGCGGCCGCCGCCAAGGTGGCACAGGAGGAGGAGACGGCGAAGGCGCGCCCTGATGCGGCGGCCAAGGCCCAAGCGGAGGCTGCGGCCGCGGCGATGGCGGAGGGGCCTTTGCTAGTCACCCCTCTGCGCGTCGCGGCGCCTGAGGCCCCAGAGCCCCCGCCAGAAGAAGCCGGCGGCGACCAGCCGGGACTGGAGAGGGAGGACGACGTTGTCGTCCTAGAGAGGGAGGCGGCACCGGCCCCGCCGACTGGGGCGACCCAAGGCGGCCGGCCTAACTTGCCACCTGCGCAATCGGCCGAGGGCGAGCCAGCCGTGAGTACTGATCTGGTGGTCCGGACGCCGTCGCGCCAGCGCGCGGGGAAGGCCGCATCAGAGCCGCAGAAGGCTGCATCAGAGCCGCAGCAGGCCGTGGGCTCCAGCTCGTCGGCCCAGGACATGGAGGCGGCCAGCGCCATCTCGGGGTGGACGCCGGGTGGAGGGACGGCGGTGATGAACGTGGCCGCGCAGGACGTCCGAAATCGGCTTCAAGCCCAGGCTGCGGCGCTGAGGAAGTACAACGACGAGTTCCTTGTGACGCGGGCGGCCATCCGGGTTAGTCTTCTTGTCTTTGCTTTTTTGATCTTGGTTTCTTCCGTGGGGGCGCGTCAGCGCACCCACTGGGTGTAGTCCCCGAGTTCCGAGTCGGCTGCTGAGCAGGCGGCTTGGAACTTCCTAGCGGGCCTTGTTTTGCTATTTTTGTTCTCATTCACTCTTCTGCCTGTCTTGCAGGACTACCACAACCTCCGCGCGGCTGCCTTCAACTCCCAGGCTCGGGAGCTGACCCAGAAGACTGCTGACCTATCTGAGAGCCGGGGTAAGTGCTTCGTCTTTTATCTCACGTGGGGGCGCGTCAGCGCACCCACTGGGTGTAGTCTCCGAGATTCGGGCCGACTGCTGAGCAGTCGGGTCGGATCTTCCTTGACGACTTCTTCTTATTGCTTCTTTTTTCTCTGCCATCCCTGCAGCGGCCAACGCCAGTCTAAGGGAGCAGCTGGGAGGGACTCAGGCCGCCCTCCGTGCTAAGGAGGCCGATTTTGCCGCCTTGGCACAGGAGCGTGACCGCCTGGCCAAGAGGTTGGCCGACCAGGAGGAGAGCCACAAGGCGGCCCTGAAGGCGGTGCGGGACAGCGAGGCCGCCCTCCAAGCCGAGTATGAAACAGAAGCGGCCAGCTGGGCCGAAGCGAAGCAGTCACTTATCAACGGCTATGGCCAGATCGAAGACCTGGTTGACGGTAAGACGCCTTCCTCTTCGTCCTTTCTTGCCGCTTGCTGTTTTAGCTCGTTTTCTGACTTGGTGTTTTTCTCTTCTTTCTCTTTCTTCCTTGCGCAGAGTACTTCCCTGGCTACTCTACTGCCGCCAACCAGATCGTCGAGGCCCACCGCGAGGCACAGAGGCAGGCTGGCGCCAAGATTGCACCGAACGCTCGCCGGTCGCTGGAGGAGCAGCTCTTGGCGATCCAAGCCCGCCTCCAGCTGGCTCATCGCCTGCTCCGCCGGCTTCAGCGTGTCGGGGCGTAGGTGTTGGCCGCTCTCTGGCCTGGTGAAGTGATTCCCCGCACCCCCAGTCGGACTACCGACTGGCTGGAGGTGGCGGTCGGCCGCTTCGAGGCCTGGAAGGCTTCGGCGGCTCGGTCCGGTGCCAGGCGGGCGCTGGAGTTCGCCAAGGCCTGGTATCCCGGGCTGAGTCTGGACCAGCTGGCCACCTGGTGGCAGCAGGCCGACACGGAGCTGGAGTCGGCGCGGCCGGCTATCATCCGGCGGGCTTCGGCGATCGCCGACTACACCGACACCAGCGCCTTCGCTCCTGAGGTGGACGACAAAGGTGTTGCCCAGCCGGAGGAGTGGTTCGGGCTGAACCCGGCGGACGGCGAAGACTCGGCGGAGGAGATCGACTCCAGTGACGAGGGCGAGGAGGAGGAGGAGGAAGGTGAAGACGCCGGGCCAGATGGTGGAGCGGCCGGGCAGCCTCAGCTTGACTGTGCCTCCAGCAACAAGGCACGCGCGGGTGCACCGCCTGCAGCCGGCGATGATCAAGCCGAGACCCGCCAGCCGGCCACTCCTCCAGCCGGTGGTGCCGTCTGCACCGACCAACCCGGCTCCCACACCGCGCCCTTAGTCTAGTCTGCTGTCTTTATTTTCCTGTCTTATCACTCTTGGAACAATATTTTGTTAAGTTTGCACAATTCCACCCACTGGGGGTGTATTCGAACTATGTTGATTGCCGGCCTACTGGGGGCCTTATGTGTAAATATGAATATGCATGTGTTTGGCTTTCCCTTGTTCTTTGCTTTTCATCCTTCTGCTATTTCCTTTGCCGCCCTCCCTTGGTTGCTGCCTCCCCAGTTGGACAGTTGCTTCTGCAATCTGTGGCTGGAGAAGTGCTTGGCCAGTTGGGAGGGCAAGTACTCTAGCTTTGTTGGATTATAGCGAAGTGTTTGGGAGGCCGGCCAGCCGGCTGTTTTGACAGTCGGCAAGCATGGTTGGAGGCCGTCTTTTCGTTATACAAGTTCGTTAGTCCTTAGCCGCTTTTCGTGTGGGCATCCTTTCTGCCTTTGGCTCTTGCTAGTCGGACAGTCGGTTCTTCGAGCTGCGACTTTCAACAAGAGAGGGTTCGGGAGCCGGTACACTACTTGTCTGACCTCAGGTAGAACTTTAATATAACTTAAGGCGGCCAGTCCCGGGGTCGGCTAGTCGAACCCAGTGCCAGACAGAAAATAAAATGTAATAATACATTCATGAATATGACACTCGTCATTCATAGATAAAGGAAGGCAGTCCCCGAGTGCTCCTCGGGGGCCTGTTGTTTCGTACTTAATACAAAAGGGTAGCATGATACATACTGCTTTTAACTGTAAAATCTTCTCAGGAGGTTCGCGTTCCATGGTCGCTCCGACTCCTTGCCGGAATCATCCCTCTTGCGTGCTCTTGGTTTTTGTGTGTCGATCAGCTAGTAGGAGTCGTTGCCTAGTGCCTTGCTGATGACGAAAGGGCCTTCCCAAGGGGCCGAGAGATTGTGCTGGCCGGCTGTTCGCTGGATCAGCCGAAGCACAAGGTCGCCCTCTTGGAAAGATCTTGGCTTGACCTTGCGGTTGTGGTAACGACGCAACCCCTGCTGGTAGATGGCGGACCGGCTGAGTGCTAACAGCCGGCCTTCTTCCAGCAGGTCGACGCCGTCTTCTCGTGCTTCCTTGGCCTCCGCCTCCATGCACATGGTGACCCGAGGCGAGTCGAACTCGATGTCGGTTGGGATGACAGCCTCGGCGCCATATACAAGGAAGAACGGAGTCAAGCCGGTCGACTTGTTAGGGGTAGTACGCAGACTCCAGAGGATAGCCGGCAGCTCATCGAGCTAGTAGCCGCCCGATCGCTCCAGTGGTACGACCAGTCGGGGCTTGATGCCAGAGAGGATGAGTCCATTTGCTCGCTCGACCTGGCCGTTTGACTGCGGGTGGGCAACGGACGCTAAGTCCAGTCAGATACCCTGCGTCGCGCAGAAACATGCCAGTGGTCCTTTGGCAAAGTTTGTGCCATTGTCGGTGATGATGCTGTGCGGCACGCCATACCGAGTAGTGATGTCGGCAATGAACGTCACGGCAGTCGGCCCATTCAGCTTCTTGATCGGCTTTGCTTCGATCCACTTGGTAAATTTATCCACGGCGACAAGCAGATGTGTCAAGCCGCCGCGGGCTGTCTTGAATGGGCCCACCATGTCCAACCCCCAGACGGCAAAGGGCCAGGTGAGGGGGATGGTCTTGAGTGCAGAAGCCGGCAGGTGTTGCTTGGAACTGAAGACTTGGCATCCTTTGCAGCTCTTGACTATCTCTTTGGCATCTTCCAAAGCAGTCGGCCAAAAGAAACCGTGGCGGAAAGCTTTGGCCACAAGTGATCTTGAGGCTGCGTGGTGGCCGCATTCGCCTTGATGAATATCCTTGAGGATTTCCACTCCTTTCTCTAGCTCGACGCAGCACTGGAAGACTCCAGTGACGCTGCGCTTGACAAGCTCTCTGTTGATTATTGCATATGCTCCGGCTCGACGTTGCACTAGTCTTGCCGAGATCTCATCAGCCGGCAGCTCTCTGTTGACTAGAAAGTTGAGGATGGGCTGGGCCCATGATGGAGCTGTGACTTCTTCTACTGTCAGTACAACCACCGTGACTCGGGTGGGTGGGTTGGGTGGCGTGGGATTGGAGTCGGCCACCACTTCTTGTGTTGCTGCAGTCCCCGGGCCGACGGCTGCAGTCCCCGGGCCGGTTGTCAAAGTCCCCGCGCCGGCTGCTGGGTTCCTCCAGTCGGATCCGGCTGCCTCAGGGGCAGGCGGTACGAAGATAGAGTCCGACTCTGGAGACGGCTTGATGGACGGCTTGAGGAGGCGCTGGAGAGAGACACCGGTCGGTATAGCCTGTCGGGTGGAGCCGATCCACGCCAGGGCATCTGCTGGGTCGTTGTCGGCCCGTGGTACGTGAAGGAACTCGCACCCTTCGAAGTACCCACTGATCTGCTAGACGAGGAATCGATAGCTCGCCATGTTTGTATCCTTGGCGTCCCAGTCGCCAGATGACTGCTGGACCACCAAGTCTTAGTCGCCATAGCATAGGATCCGGCGTATGGCAAGCTCTTTGGCTAGCCGGAGCGCGTGTATGAGTGCCTCGTACTCGGCCACGTTGTTGGAGGAGGCGAAGTGGATTTGCAGCGTGTATCTGAGTTTGTCGCCTTTGGGAGAGGTGAGGACGATACCGGCTCCCAAGCCGGTGCGCATCTTGGACCCGTCGAAGTGCATCCGCCAATGGGTAGAGTCGGGAGCCGGCGGTAGGTACTGGGTCTCGGCCCAGTCGACGAGGAAGTCGGCCAATGCTTGGGACTTGATGGCGGTGTGGGGCTGGTAGAAGATTGTGTAGGGTGCCAGCGCGATGGCCCATTTAGCCACCCGGCCGGATGCATCCCGGCTGCCTATGATCTCGGCAAGCGGGGCGGTGCACACGACCGTGATGGGATGCTCTTGAAAGGAGGGCTTCAGCTTCTTGGCGGCGAAGTACACTCCATAGCACATCTTCTAGTAGTGCGAGTAGTTTTGCTTTGAGCTGGATAGTACTTAGCTTAGATAATACACCGGCCTCTGGACTAGCGGGGCTCAGCCTTCTTCCGGGCGCTGGACCACGACAACTGTACTGACCACTCGGCTAGTCGTGGCAATGTAGAGGAGCATGGGCTCCTTCTCAGTCGGCGCCGCCAAGACAGGTGGAGTTGTCAGCATCCTCTTCAACTCATGGAAGGCTTGGTCTGCTTGGTCATTCCACTCGAAATGAGTGGATTTCTTCATGAGTCGGTACAGGGGGAGAGCCTTCTCTCCTAGTTGGCTGATAAAGCGGTTTAAAGAGGCCAGACATCCAGTGAACTTCTGCACATCTCGCAACTTGGTGGGAATCTCCATTCTCTCAATGGCCTTGATCTTCACAGGGTTGCACTCAATGCCGCGTTCGGAGACCAGAAAGCCTAGAAGCTGGCCGGCTGGTACTCCGAACACGCACTTCTCGGGGTTGAGCTTGACCTGAAATCGGCGCAAGTTGGCAAATGTTTCTTTGAGGTCCTCCAGCAGGGTGCCGCGCTTCTCTGTCTTCACCACAATATCATCTACATAGACGTGGGCATTTCTGCCGAGTTGCTTGAGGAGGCATTTCTGCATGCAACGCTGAAAAGTGGCACCGGCGTTCCTTAAGCCGAATGTCATAGTCAGGTAATATAAAGCTCCGAATGGCGTGATGAAGGCAGTCTTCAGGCGGTCTGCTGGGTCCAACTTGATCTGGTGGTATCCTGAGTAGGCGTCCAAAAAACTCAACAGCTCGCATCCGGCCGTGGAGTCTATCACTTGGTCAATCCGTGGCAAAGCAAACGGATCTTTGGGGCAGGCCTTGTTGAGGCTGGTGTAGTCTATACACATACGCCATTTGTTGTTCTTCTTCAACACCAAGACTAGGTTGGCAAGCCACTCTGGGAAAAATACTTCCATAATAAAGCCGGCGGCGAGGAGCCGGGCTATCTCTTCTCCTACGATTCTTTGCTTCTCTTCTAACAGTCGGCGGAGGGGCTGCTTGACCGGCTTCGCGTCGGCTCAGACGTGCAATTTGTGCTCGGCGAAATCCTTCGGAACACCCGGCATGTCCTTTGGGGACCATGCGAAGATGTCTCGATTCTCATGGAGGAAGTCGACAAGCTCGCCTTCCTATTTACTGTCCAGGTTTGCACCAATGACTGCAAACCTTTCCGGGTTCTCTGGGTCCAGAGGTATTTTCTTCGTCTCCTTACCCGGCTGGAAGGAGCCCTGCGCATCATGATCCTTGGGGTTGGGGGACAAGGCCAGCTACTTGCCGGCCATGGCCACAACTCGCTCCAGCATCCTCTTCTCTTCTGCCACTACGAGGGACTCGGCCAGCCGACTGCTGGCTGCGGCGCACTCGATGGACTTCTTGTAGTCGCCGACTACTGTGATGATCCCCTTCGAGCTCAGCATCTTCATCTTCAGGTAGGCGTAGTGGGGCACAGCCATGAACTTGGCCAGAGCAGGTCGGCCAAGCAAGGCGTGGTAAGGGCTCTCCAGATCTACTACCTCGAACAAGATTGCTTCTCGGCGAAAGTGATCTTTGTCTCCGAAGAGAACATCCATCTTGATCTTGCCGATCGGGGAACAGGACAGGCCAGGTACGATGCCATGGAACACGGTCCGGCTTGGCATGACCTGCTTTGCCTTGATGTTCAGCTTCTCCATGGTATCGCGGTACAGTATGTTGATACTGCTTCCCCCATCAATCAGAACACGGGAGAATCGGGTAGCTCGCCTCTCCGTTGCGAGGGTGACATCCAATACTAATGCGTAGGAGCCAGGGGACGGCATCACCTCTGGGTGGTCGGCCCGGCTCCAGTTGATAGGCTTCTCGGACCAGTGCATGAACTCGGGGTTGCTGGAGGCGACTGCGTTGACCTCTTGGTGCTGTCGGCGCCGACTACACTGGTCTTCAACTTGGCCTGTGAATACGACGTAGGCGGCGTGCTCTTCAGGGAACTCATCTTGAATGGCTCCGACTGCTGGTCGAGCAGCCGGCTGCTGGGGGGCTGGAGGCGGCGGGCCGGGAGGCGGAGGCGGCACCAGCCCCTCGCCCTTGGAGATCCGTGTGAGCCAGTGGAACTTTCGGGTCGTGTGGTTGGATGGCTTCGTGCTGCTGTGGAACTTGCAGGGGCATCGAGAGTCTGCTCGTAGGAGAAGGCCGGCTGCCAAGCCGGCCTGCCGCCCTTCTTCTTGGGAGCGGGCCGTTCTTCGGGCTGCTCATCTTCAACTGTGGCCACCTGCCGACTGGTGGAAGGCGGCATAGGGGCCTTGCGCTTGTGGTCGTTCTGGTAGGGGCGCCGATTGGAGTCGCCAGCCGGCGTCTTGGGAGCCGGAGCGAGCACCTTCCCAGAAGCGTCCACTCGGAGCTCGGTCTTCATCGAGGAGTCGGCCGTGGCGTATTTGTCCGTGATGATCAGCAGTTCGTCGAGGGTAGCCGGCTCGTCGCAGAGGAGTCGGTGCTTGAGGAGGGTGCCCTCTCGGCACCGGGTCGTGAAGTACTCGATGGCCTGAACCTCGTGCACCCCCTCGCAGGAGTTGCGGAGCTCGGCCCACCGCGTGAGGTAGTCGCGGGTCGACTCATTGGGCCCTTGGACGCATAGGGAGAGCTGGCGAGGCTTGGGAGGCCGCTTGTACGTGCTGGTGAAGTTGCGGACGAAGACTTCCGTCAAGTCCAGCCAGCTGTTGACGCTGTAGGGCTTGAGGCTGTTGAGCCAGGTGCGCGCCGTGCCTTGCAGCATGAGGGGGACATACTTCACGGCTACGCGCCTGTTGCAGTTGGCTATGCTGACAGCAGTAGGGTAGTCGATGAGCCAATCTTCTGGCTTCACAGAGCCGTTGTACTTGGGCGTGTCTCTGGGGAGCGAGAACCCTTTGGGGAAGGGCTCGTCGCGGATGCGGTGGCCAAAGCATGGCGGGCCAACATCGTCTTCTTATTCTAGCACCAGGGATCGAGCCAGGCGGTCGATCCGGTGGCGGGCGTCGTTCTCGCCGACTCCTTCGCGGTGGCCTAGTCGGCCACCAAGAGTCGGATGCGTGACAGGCGGCGGGGTGGGATATCTCTCGCCTCGAGGCGGGGGAGGAGGCGGATTTCCTTGGCGCTCCACTGCTCAGGGGCGGCCTTCCGCGTCGCGCTCGATGGTGATCCGAGTCCGGCTGCGGCTAGCAGCAGGCTCCTTGTCTTTCCTTGCGCGGGCGCCGCTCGCAGTCGGCGGCCGGGATGTCTCGGCGTGCTCTCGGCGCGGGGGAGGACTCTCAGCGCGGGCGCCGGCTTTGTGCCGTTCTGCGGCCGCGTCGATCAGCTACTGGATTCGCCATGTCATGTAGGGGAGCTCATCGGCTCCCAGCCCATTTAGCTCTTCAGCGGCCGCGTAAGCGGCTCGCAGATTCTCGAGCGGGGTGGCGTAGACGGGGCGGTCCGCCCCCAGCATGCTGGTGATGGCCGCGCCGCGCTTCTGGATGAGGCCGGCTCGGCTCGGCCCGCCATGAGGCGGCATGCCAAAGGCGGCGCGGTTGACTTCGCGCTGGTGAGCCTCGGTGAGGCGTCTCATGGAGGCTATCTTCTGGCCTTCCGCGATGAGGGCGAGGCGGCGTGCCTACATGGTCTCGGCGTCGGCGTCGGCCGGGATGGGGACGGATAAGTCATGCATCGCCGCTTGCAGGGCGTCGTGGGCATTCTCGCCCGAGTTGGCGACGTGGCTGATGACCAGCACTTCGGTGACAGCGCTACTGCCGCTGTCAGCTCGAGGGAGAGGGTCGTCGAAGACTACCACGTCGGAGGGATAGGCGTCGAGCGATGCCGTGTCGGAGTTGACAAGCATCGGGTCGGTGGAACCGACCGACTCCAAGTCTACAGCAGGCTCGCTGGAGACGTGAAGTTGGTCGAGGAGGATGGCGAGGTGGCTCTCGGGGTAGCCCGTGCCCGCGTCGGACGCGGGCTCGTCGGAGATGCGAGTCTCGCCGAGCAGATCGGCGAGGCAGCTCGCTGCGCAGGCGTCGTCGACGCCTTGCAGCGCATCGGGGCAAACGCCGTCGGGCGCAGCAGGCTGGCTGCGCTCGCGGGGGAGGAAAAGGGTTCCCGTCCAGAACAGGTCTCCGGACGACGGTGCACCTGGCCCCACGGTGGGCGCCAAATGTCGGGTGGTAGGTGCGACATATGCCAACGGGTGGCTTATCATTGTGGGAGCCAGTAAGACGTCGCCGGTGTCTGGAAACGGGATGAGGCGAAGACATGCACGCCGGCGAATCTTACCCAGGTTCGGGGCTCTCCGTGGAGATAACACCCCTAGTCCTGCTCTGCGGGGTCTCCGCATGATCACTAGATCAAAATGAGTAGCTACAAACGCTCCTTGAGCTGTCGGGTTGGAGGGAGAAGAAGGGCAAGGCTAGCTCTCCTTTTCTCTCTATGTGGTGTGTGTAATTCTATGAGACCAACCCTTTGCATGGGTGCCCCGAGGGGTTTATATAGGCCTACCCCCCAGGGGTACAATAGTAATCCGGCTGGGCGCGTGTCCCAGCCGTCAGTGTCTGTGTTCGCCGGCTTCTCCGCCGGCCATTGGGGCCCGCCGACTGGTGGGTCCCGCCGGCTGCCGGCCTCTTGGTCGACAGGCCGGCCCCACCGCCTGGCAGTCTTGTTGGCGGCTGGTTACTGTTGCCTCGCCCCTGATGACGAGGGCTTTGTCGAGGTAAGCGTGGCTACAGCGCCGCCGCCTTGCGGGCTCTCACTGTAGCCTCACCTCGTCTTGTCTCCTTAATGAGGCTCGTGTTTCGAGGGAGGGAGGTAGCCGGCTATTGGGAGCCGGCTACGCCCCCGGCCAACTAGGGGAGGCCGGGCCGCCTTCGAGCGTCTCTCTGGCTAAAGGGGCCCGCCACCTGCGGGCCGTACTGGCGTCTGTCGTGGGTGACGTCGAGGTCAACATGGCTACAGTGCCGCGCCGGACGGGAGATGGCTGATCCGTACGGCACCCTGTGGCCATGCCGGCTCCGGCATTCGGGGGTAGTGGGCTGCACTGCAGCCACGCCCCGTCTTATCACCTTTATGTGGATGCAGTCTTGGTGGGTGCGGTCTTGGCCGGCTTCTGGGAGTCGGCATTCTTCATGGCCGGCTTCTAGGAGTCTGTCCTCTTGGGGCCGGCTTCTGGGAGTCGGTCCTCTTGGGGCCGGGTTCTTGGAGTCGGCCATCTCGTAGCTTTCTTGGGGAAGGTTTCTGAGACTGGGTTGCCTTCTGGAAGTCGGCCCTGGGGATAGTCGGCCAGGGGAAGGCGGCCCTATGCTTTGTATGCTTGAAGGCTTGAATGGCTTGATAATTTTTGACGAGCCAGGGGGAGTTGGTTAGGCTACCCGTGGCCATTTACTCCGACATCGCCATTGATAATTATCATTGACTTAGACCGCCGGGTTATCTATCTGGCCAAAGTTTCATCCTCAGGCAAGTCTCCCCGGGTCATGTAAGCCAAGTATGGCACTGTCCAATCTGGGATGACGTGAAGAGCCGCCACCAACTGTGCTTCCGGGTCAGGAACAGCCAAGTCTTCCTCTGTAGGCAAGTTGACAGAAGGGTTATGCAGAATATCCAAGAAAGTATTAGGTGGCACCGGCTTACGCTGAGAGCCCAGCCGGCTGAAGGCATCAGCCGCCTCGTTCTTTCTGCGGTCAATGTGCTCCACTTGATAACCCTGAAAATGCCCGGTGATGGCATCAACTTCACGGCGATAAGCCGCCATGAGGGGGTCCTTGGAATCCCACTTGCCTGATACCTGTTGAGCCACCAAATCTGAGTCGCCAAAGCATCTCACCCGGCTTAAGCTCATCTCCTTAGCCATCCGTAGACCATGGAGCAAGGCCTCATACTCAGCTGCATTGTTAGTATAGGGGAACATCAACCGTAGCACATAACGAAATTTGTCACCTCGAGGGGAAGCTAAAACGACTCCAGCCCCCGAGCCCTCCAACTGCCTGGACCCGTCGAAGTGAATAGTCCAGTATGTGTTATCTGGCCTCTCCTCAGGCATCTGCAGTTCTGTCCAGCCGTTGATAAAGTCTACCAATGCTTGAGATTTGATAGCAGTGCGTGGCACATACTTTAAATCATGAGGCCCAAGTTCAATGGCCCATTTAGCAACTCTTCCGGTGGCTTCTCTATTTTGGATGATATCTCCTAAAGGAGCAGAACTAACCACAATGACGGGGTGGCCCTGGAAATAATGCTTAAGCTTCCGGCTTGCCATGAACACCCCATAAACAAGCTTCTGCCAATGTGGATATCGTTGCTTGGACTCAATGAGTACTTCACTGACATAGTGAACCGGCCGCTGAACCGGATGTTCCTTACCCGCCTCCTTGCGCTCCACCACGACGGCCACACTGACGGCTCGTGTGTTAGCGGCTCCATACAACAATAAGGGCTCCTTATCGACAGGAGCAGCAAGGACTGGCGGCTCAGCTAACTGTCTTTTCAAATCCTCAAAAGCAGTATTAGCAGCATCACTCCAGACAAAGTCATCTGTTTTCTTCATCATCTGATACAGTGGTATGGCTTTTTCGCCCAACCGGCTTATAAACCGACTGAAAGCAGCGATGCGACCCGCCAGACGCTGGACGTCATTTATGCACGTCGGCTTAGCCAGAGAGGTGATTGTCTTGATCTTCTCCGGGTTAGCTTCAATGCCTCTGTGAGAAACCAGAAAACCCAAGAGCTTGCCTGCAGGAACACCAAAAACACACTTGGCCGGGTTAAGCATCATCTTGTAAACCCGGAGATTATCAAAGGTCTCTCTCAGATCATCTATCAAGGTCTCCTTCTCCCTGGATTTTACCACAATATCATCCACATAGGCCTGAACGTTGCGCCCAATCTGATTATGAAGACAATTCTGCACGCAACGCTGGTAAGTCTCCTGTGCACTCTTGAGCCCAAAAGGCATAGACACATAACAGAAAGCTCCAAAGGGAGTAATGAACGCCGTCTTCTCTTGGTCCTTAACAGCCATTTTGATCTGATGGTAACCAGAGTACGCATCCAAAAAACTCAAACGCTCACAACCCGCCGTAGCATCAATAATTTGATCAATAGGAGGGAGAGCAAAAGGATCGGCCGGACAAGCCTTGTTTAAATCCGTATAATCCACACACATACGCCAGGTGTCGTTCTTTTTAGTACGAGCACCGGGTTAGCTAACCATTCGGGATGAAAGACTTCCACAATGAACCCGGCCGCCAAGAGCCGAGCTACTTCCTCACCAATGGCCTTCCGCCTCTCCTTATTAAACCGACGGTGGAATTGCCTGACTGGCTTAAATTTTGGATCAATATTAAGAGTGTGCTCAGCGAGCTCTCTTGGTACACCCGGCATGTCAGAAGGTTTCCATGCAAAGATGTCCCGGTTCTCACGGATGAACTCGATGAGCGCACCTTCCTATTTAGGATCCAGATTGGCGCTGATGCTGAACTGCTTAGATGAGTTACCTGGAACAAAGTCAACAAGCTTAGTCTCATCGGCCGACTTAAATTTCATTACCGGCTCATGCTCCGTGGTTGGCTTTTTCAGAGACGTCATATCGGCCGGGTCAACATTATCCTTATAAAACTTCAACTCCTCTGTCGCACAAACAGATTCAGCGTAAGCAGCGTCACCTTCCTCGCACTCCAAAGCTACTTTTCGGCTGTCGTGAACCGTAATGGTCCCGTTGTGACCCGTCATCTTGAGCTGCAAGTATACATAACACGGCCGTGCCATGAACTTGGCGTAAGCCGGCCGCCCAAATAGAGCATGGTACGGGCTTCTGATCTTGACCACCTCAAAAGTCAGTTTTTCCGCCCTGGAGTTGTACTCATCTCCAACTGGATACGCCGACTTACCAGGCACCACGCCGTGGAAAACAGTATTGGACTGGCTGAGGTTTTTATCGGTTAACCCCATACGATGGAAGGTCTCATAATAGAGGATGTTGATGCTGCTGCCCCCGTCCATGAGCACCTTAGTGAATTTATACCCTCCAACCTGAGGAGCCACCACCAAAGCCGGGTGACCCGGATTATCAACCCGGGGAGGGTGATCCTCCCTACTCCACACAATAGGTTGCTCAGACCATCGCAAGTAACGTGGAACCGCCGGCTCAACAGCGTTCACAGCCCTTTTATGAAGCTTCTGGTCTCGCTTGCACAAACTGGTAGTAAACACATGATACTGTCCACTGTTGAGCTGCTTTGGATTGGTCTGATATCCCCCCTGCTGCTGCTGCTGATTACCCTGGCCAGATTGCTGGTTCAAACCCCCTTGGTTACTTTAGAAGTTCTGAAAATTGGAATCGAACCGCCGCCCGGGCCATGAAAGCCGCCGCCGCCTGAGCCACCACCCTGCCCATTGTTGCCATTGAAAGTGTTGGAATTTTTGAAAGCTTTCATGATTGCACAGTCCTTCCATAGATGAGTGGCTGGCTTCTCCCTAGAACCATGCCTTGGACAGGGCTCATTCAACAATTGCTCAAGCGTCGGGCCTGATCCGGCTGATCGGGGAGGTGGTCTCCCCTTACGTCGGTGGTTGTTACCTTGCGCATTGGCGTTGGCCACAAATTTCATACTGCCATCAGCCTTACGCTTATTACTTCCCTGGTTCGCCGGGTTATGCTGAGGGCCCTTGCCGTTGCCATTCTTCTTTCCCTTCCCTGTCTTTTCCTCATCAGACGCGGGATCCTTGGTACTATCAGAGTCGGCGTACTTGACCAGAGCCGCCATCAGCGTACCCATATCGTTGCAATCGCGCTTGAGCCGCCCAAGTTTCTTCTTCAGGGGCGCAAAACGACAATTTTGCTCCAACATCAAGACCGTAGCGCCGGCATCCATCTTATCATATTATCTCTTTGACCCGGCGTACCCAATGGGTTGTAGACTCGCCTTCTTGCTGTTTGCAGTTAGTCAAATCCACAATTGACATAGATTGCCTACATGTATCTTTAAAGTTTTGGATGAACCGGGCTTTTAGCTCTGCCCATGACCCGATGGAATTGGGCGGCAGTCCCTTCAACCAAGTGCGAGCAGTCCCATCCAACATCATGGTGAAGTATTTGGCCATTGCCGCTTCGCTGACCTCCAGCAACTCCATAGCCATCTCGTAGCTCTCAACCCATGCTCCGGGCTGTAAATCAGCCTGTAATTAGGTACCTTCCTAGGTCCTTTGAAATCCTTGGGCAGACGTTCGTTACGGAGAGCCGGCACCAGGCAAGGGACGCCTCCGGCTCTTGTAGCATGCCTGCCTCAACAGAAGCCGTCGGGTGAACCGGAAAAGGCTGGTAAGCCGTCATCTGAGCCGCCTGCTCAGCTTCATGACATGCTCTATCTTGATATACCACATTAAAGGCTCCATTATGCGCCGGGCCATGCCCCCCAGGAAAGTCATGGCGCCGGACGTTGCTTGAGCCGGTCGCCGACGCCATGTGTCCGCTATAACTCGGACTCCGGTTTTAACGAATTGCTTGTCGAGGGGTCAAATGAATCCTATCCCGGCTATATGAATATGCCTCCTGCTGCGCCAAAGCCGTCTGAAGAAGTTCTTTGACTCTGCGGGTTTCGACCGCCGTTGGGGAGTCACCCTCAACCGGAAGAGCCGCTAGTCGTGCTGCTGCAGCGATCATGTTTTCCAACGGGTTAGAATAATGACCCGGTGGTGTTGGCACGTACGGAGGCGGTGCAGTATTCACACGGGGAGGCCCCATCACTGGTGGCTGAACCAGCGTTCCCACCCCGGGTGCTGTGATCTGATTCATTTCTGGCGGGTTGCTAGGCCCTGCACCGGGTGTGTTGAAGAGGTTGCGAGGGTCATAAACCGGAGGGAGCCGAGATTGAGCTTTCTGATACCTCCTTCTCATGACCTTATTGGATGCGTTCTGATCCATCGTGAGCCGGAAAGACCGCGCCTGAATAAACTGAGCCTGGGCGTCCAGAGCCGCCCGCTCTGCAGCCATTCTAACTCCTTCCGCTGCCAGGTCTTCCTTGGCCTGCGTTATGTCCAATTTTAGTTGTGCTATTTCTGCATCATGTTGAGCTTGATCCTCCGGGACGACCGTCACAGTTAACAGGGCCGTCATCTTATCTGTGAGATCCATTAGCACCTGAGCCGGCGAGTGCACAGGGCCTCCTGCCCCAGCGGCGGGGTTTTGAACAGGTTGTGTGCCGGCCATGAATATTCCAACCCGGCTTGGCGGCTCAAAGGGGTCCGGAATACTGTCGCCATCGGAACAACCCCTGAGCCTGCCATCTTGAAGTTGATACAACGAGTTGGTCTCATCTGTGGACGACTCGCCGTCAGAGCGGGCGGCCGTGTCATCGCCAGATCCAGATCCTTTAGAGAGTCCTCCATGGACGCATGCCACGAAAGCACGCTTCAAGGCAGGCAGAGTCCGGGCGGGTCTCGCACGCTGAGCCGTCTCGACGAGGTCGGTGCAGAGGTCCAGCTCAGGGCCTGGCTCGCCAATCTTGCCAATGAAAATGTGGATTCCGCCGAAGGGGACCCGGTACCCGTACTCGATTGAGCCGGCGTCGGGGCCCCAGCCCACGTCGTCGATGTAGAGCTTGCCACGACGACTCTTGGTCATCCGGCCCACAGCGTATCCCTTGAGCCCTTCGAAGCTGCCCTTCAAGAACACAAATCCACCGTGCGCTGGCCCCACGGTGGGCGCCAACTGTTGTGGAATTGTCACGGCAGATGTCCTCGTGCAAGGACTTAGTCGTGGAGCCATCGCAACTAGGAAGCTTAAAGGGGTTAAACGGGACAAAGGACACGAGGATTATACTGGTTCAGCCCCTTACGGTGAAGGTAAAAGCCTACTCCAGTTGAGGTTGGATTACTTAGGGTTTCGATGACCAGGGAGCTAAACCGCTGTGCCTGGCTATCGATCTGATCTTCCTTGTCTTGAACCGCCGCTGGGTCGTCCCTTTATATAGAGAGGTTAACGCCCAGCGGCTCTCAGAAACCCGGCCGGCTTATAACAGTGTCCGGCTCGGACTCCTAACTATTCCTGCCTTACACTACAAGTCATGCCTTAACGGCGGTTTATCACTACAGGCCTTAAGCCGCCTAATGGCCTTAAGCCCATTACTGAACCGCCGTCCTCAAGCTTGATATTGGGCTTCATGGGATGATCGTCGTGACGTAACCCGGCCCCTCCTGGGCGGGTGACACCAGTAGTTATATCCCCAACAGTATAATAAAATGGCTTGATTTATATTCATCATTTAATTATCTTGTCTATTTCTATATTAAACAAATAAAAAATTACCTTCAACATTTGATGGCAAGTTGTTGAACCACTGGTTTGTCGTTGTATTGTCACTCAAGAAGACCAGGAGCACCAAAAGTTAAGCCTGAGAACCCCCGACAAAAAATCAGTTAACACATCATCGCCACCCACCACCGCCAAGAAGGATCGATGCACATGTTTACAATTCGGTGGATCTGAAGCCAACGGTATGTGGGATCAAATACAACATGCCCTGTTGTGTCAACCATGACATCCACACCAACACGAAGATAAAGTCGTGAGAAATTTCTTGGGACACAATGATACTGAGAAGACAGGGTCAAAGATACACCAAGGTATCAAACTGCACTTAATGTGGATACATGGTCTTTCCTCACCCCCACCCCACACACCCCTTGGTGTCTGAGAGGTGGTCGGAGGCAAGGGGAACCAACCGAACATGAGCGGGAAATGGAGGCTACCTCCTCCAATGGCTAGGTTAGAACTCAGTGAAAGCTTGTTACTGGGAAACAGTAGATTGCTATGTGTTATCAAATATTTAAACTTGGAGCCCTTGAATCTTCGTGGATGCCCACCATATGAATCTTTGGATGGGTTGATGTTAGAAAGAAACCTAAATGTTAAGCATCTCATGTCCACCAGAGGGTTTTTTCTCAGCGAACGTGCTGTGACATGTTTAATTTTCGTGTACGAATTTCAAAGCAAGACATATGGCAATCACTATTCACTCCCACGCACCCCTCTGAGTGAACTATGAGCCGACGATACTAAACGGTTCGCTCAGGATGGCAATTTGAGCGAACACACCTAGCATGGCAATTTTGTATTTTTAGAGCACATCAATTTTCATCGGTCCCCTTTGACGTAGTGTGTCAATTTTCTTCTCCCAGAATGGCAAATCCTGAGCAAGTTTTTTTATTAAAAAAGAATCATTTTTTCTAGGCTGGCAAATCTCCATGTTGCATCATGGCAAATCCCTTTTTTTTAGAAAAGGAGGATGACCCCCGGCCTCTGCATCTGGGAGATGCATACGGCCACTTTATTGATTATTCTCGAGGACCGTACAAAGTATTACAACAATGTGTCTGAATCCACCATCTTGGCAACATATGCCGCTACTCCTATCCAATATGATGAGGGGGTGCTAGCTGGGCCACTACCCAAACCACTCACCTAAGCCTAACATCAAAAGCCGGAAGCCGAAACTCATTCGAAAGCCCCAGCCGAGCCACATACCGGGTCTGGGGCACAATCCGGTCAGACGCACTCGTGTGTCGTCGCCGCCATCTTCCACAGGTCCGTCTTCAGATCATATTGAGGCTTCTACCTTGTCTGGCCAGTCTGCCATCGACGTCCCCATGACGCCAGACAACTTCCTCCTCCTGCACGAGTCCATCTCCGCGCATCAGACGCCGAGTCTCCACAGCACCATGCCTCCGAGATCCGCCACCATCAATGTGAAAGATGAAGCACCGCTCCACCAAATTCGCCATCCTCTAGTCCCTCGATCCCGTGAACACCTCCAAGACTGACGCCCCCGAGAGGAAACGACACAAAATAGCGCCGCCGTCATCCGATCTACTGATCTAGGGTTTCCCCCGGAGATAGCAGATGGTGGCCTTAAACTTCTCCTCGGCGATGCCTTCAAGAAGGGAACGCCGCATAACAGCGTCGTCACTGCCGGCCTTGGCAGCTAGCCAAAGGCAGGTTTTCACCCAGATCTGTTCGAAGAGCCTCCATCAAGCATCGCATGCACGGATCGCCTAGCACCGGGTCGTGGTGCCTCGCCAGATCCAAGATCAGCACCGCCACCACAGCCCGCTGTCCACCTCGCGCCGCTCGAAGAAGACACCACCCGGAACGCCGGATTGCCGCTGCCACGAGCACGCCACGCCCACCAGAGAGCTTCAGGCCGACCCCCTCCTGCTCCCAAGGACGCGATCGTCCAAGGAACGCAGAGGCACGGGAACGGCCGACCCCTCCGCCTCCACCTACAACCCCTCGCCGAGACCCGCCACCACGCCGCCGGACGCCAAGGGCCGCGCACGCCCGGGCCGCCGCCGGTTCCCACCGAGATCCGCCGCCCCAGTCCCAACAGGAGCCGCGAGGAGACGCCCCGCCGCCGCCGTCAGCCTCACGAGCTTCGCCCGGCAGCTTCCTCTGGCGGCGGCGCGGGGCTGGGGGCGATTGGGTGGCGGCGCGCTAGGGTTAGGGAGGAGGCGCCCCCGAGTCGCCCTAGGCGAGAGCGACGCGGGGGAAGGAGCGACCTTGTTTTTCTGCTAGCATGGCAAATCCCTGAAAACGCATAACAAATACTTTGTTGCAATATGGCAAATCCATGACATTTTTTCTGCTAGCATGGCATTTTTTTCTTTACAATATGACAAATCTTTATACAATGGCATGGTAAATATATTTATTTTAGCATGGCACTCTGGAGCGTTTGCTGGGAATGATTTTTTAAGCGAACACTCCTAGATTGCGTCGTTCGTTCGGATGACCTCCTGTAGGAAATGATAATTCGCTCCGGTGACCTTCATGAGAAAACGCCAGCGTAATATTAGGGTCAAGAAAAGAAGGAAAGTCGAAGGATGACAATCTGGGTACTCTCGTACTAAGAAAACTTTTGTACTACGCCAGCGTAATAACAATTCCCGTGTTTATTTACCCTATGTGATTTTGTTGCTCTCATGGGTCTGCATCAAGAGAATGAACACAGCCTAGTTACGTATATCTATCTAAAATTGACATGATTGACCCGAGCTCGATGGCCGCAAGTACCGGTGTATATTTGCGGCAGGTGACTAAGCATATATTTGTGGAGTGATCTCAAAACAATGTTGAAAAGATGAGGATAAGGCCATAAGGGCATCTACAACGGGGGCGCTTAGGCTAAACATCTGGGTTCTATTCCGGGCAGTTTTGGGCTAATCCTGTTCGATCCAGGGATTGGGGCTGGCATCGATGCTAGTTCGGTCGCCGGGCGCTTGTTTCGTTTCTGTTCGTATGACCCCCTTTAACCAGCGATAAGGATATTCTTTCCGAGAAAAATAAATTCTATTAGCGCTCAGTTAGGCGCTCGTGCGTTGGCCCAACGGACGCCTGCATCAACTCAACTTCAGTAATTATATTTTCCTATTACTAAGCGCCTAAATAGGCGCTTCTCCATTGAAGATAGATGCCTATTTTTGCTCTCCCTTTGACCTTCTCTCCAACCAGAACTAATCAAACGCACTATCGTCC
Source organism: Triticum aestivum (assembly GCF_018294505.1). Classification (NCBI taxonomy): domain Eukaryota; kingdom Viridiplantae; phylum Streptophyta; class Magnoliopsida; order Poales; family Poaceae; genus Triticum; species Triticum aestivum. The sequence goes on from NC_057796.1 coordinate 70,548,307, forward strand.
ATACATGCAGCTAATCCTGCTCTGAACCACTCGTATCCAAACCGTCCCGGCCTATAAATCAAGCCATTTCCCTTGCGTTTCATCATCAAGCGCAATAAGATCAAAGCAATAAGCTCCATCTCGCAGCAAAGTGAAGAATAAACCATCTGGGTCCAAGCTCAACTACCAATCTACGATGGAGATGAAGAAGATCGCCTTCGCCGCCCTCATGGTCGCCGCCTCGGCCACCGCCGTTGTGGCCTCCGAAGCAGCACCCGCCAGCGACGCCAACACCGTGGCAGCCGCCCCCGCCGCGGCCCTCGCCGCCGTCTCCTTCATCGCATATTTCCTCTACTGATGGGGACAAGGCATGAGGGAGATTGATATTAGCATCACCTCAGTTGCACCCGCGCATGCATACATGCGAACAATGCGGTGTTGGCTTTTTCTCTAATTTCATTTCATTTGTAATCCGATTATGTGAACTGGTGATGATACGAGTTATTTGAATATATATAATTTTCATCCTGTCATATACATCAACCAGTGCATTTCTTGATATTTATCTCGTTTATTTGAATATATAATTATGAGGGCAGCACAAGATCGACACGCCCACACACATGCCATGAGGGCGGTTTTCACACCACAGCATGGCCACACCAAACTCGTCCTGTCATAAAAAATATCAGATCTAACCCGAAAAAAAAATCAGATCTATGACGGAGATCACTCTGATAAATCTTACTTGCACACAAACTTTGTGGCTGGTCAGATTTAAATGTGCAAACGTGTGCACGTTTTATTCATTGAAATGAAGCTAGCATACGTCATAAATCATGAGGCATACTCTGCTTCCCAAAATGCAAGCCTCATTAGTTTTGTCCTAATTCTTTTAGTTTGACCAAGTCTATAAAAAGTGTCGATGTCTAATATCAAATCAATACACTATGAATACATATTTCATGATGTACCTATTGTATTGATGTTGATATCTATTAATTTGGTCAAACTTAAGAAAATATGAATTAGAACAAAACAAATACTCACATGACTTATTGTTAGAGTATACACAGCATTGCTACACACTTATATTTTCAGGAGAAGATGAGTTTGGACTCTAAGGCGAACATGTGTGGGTATCATAGATCAGTGTTCAATTTGTAGATTGAATCCAGATGGATAACTACCCAAGATATGTCTTACCAACGCAAAGATGGTCAAACTTAAGAAGATATGACTTAGAACAATACAAATATGACTTATATTTTGGGAAGAAGAAGAGTTTAATCCCCAAGGCGTTCCAATCGTAGATTGAACATGGATGGACAATCTATGCAAGATATGTCTTACCAATACCACACATGGTCAAACTTAAGAGCATATGTCGTAGAGCAATAAAATATTACTTATATTTTGGGAAGAAAATGAAGATTTGAGCCCCTAACGTGAACACGTGTGGGTGTCCTACATCAGTGTTCAATTCATAGACTGAACATGGATGAACAACCTACACAAGGTATGTCTTACAAATACCAATGGGTCCACGCACTAAATATCTTATTTGAGTAATCTTGATTTGAGTTGGCGATGGGTAGTCATACTACCATCTCCATAAGTCTTGTATATCGTATACATGTTGCATTGATCTACTTGGCACACCCATGGGTACCCTAAGGAAATCCTGACAAGTACTTGGCAAGAGACCGCGAGTTCCGCTCATGTACGGTCTGAAGACCTACTCGGAGAAAATGAAGTCTCCAATACCTCGACTATGCAATAATGCCAATATCATGCGAGAGGATCCAAGTTCTACACACGTCATAACCAGAAAACAGAAGCCAGAAGCCAGACTCGTATATCGCATCTTGCCCCGATCGTCTATCGATCATACGCTGTCAAGTTATCTATTTCAAGCTCTTTCACGTATAAGCATGATCGTTTATCGATCACAAGTCATTTATGTTAGGGACCCAAAACACAATAAAAGTCATGTCAAGAGACCCCTGGTGACCTGAGATGTCGTTTCACTACCCCCAAAAAAAATCGTGCCCGACTAACATACTGCTAAGGGGCACCGCTGAAATTATTCTCCACGAGACTATTTCACATGTTCAATTGATTTGCCCCTCAATTTCATGTCATGATGTTCTATTTATATCATTTCCTACCATATGTTCTACCTAATTCGACGATGCACATATAGAAAACCAAGGAAAGAATGAGGACATCATTGGAGAGGTGGGGATCACTTTTGTTTTTATGGCATGGGAATGACCATTTAGTTGTAGAGCCGTGGATCTTTCTTGTACTGAGAAGAATGTCATCATTAGAGCAAGCACTTTGACTCAAGAATAACTTCTTTATCTAGAATGTATTTTCAAAACCTATGCATGTATGTATGGACACGTTTCATGAAATTTAGTAAAAAAATCATATCCTTAGGTTATAAAAAAGTAAGGTTTTGTAGGGAAAGGCAGTCATTCTATCGATTTAGGACAAGGGGAAAACAGAATATAGATGTTATTTACATGAGAAATTTTTGACTCTCTGACCGTAGAACAATTGTTCAATAGTATTTTCATTAATATAAAATTTATGTACAAAGGAATATTATAAGGGGTGGTGAATCACCCAATACCAGTTTTAGGTAACATCAAATAAATTAGATGTACTGTTCAATCCAGTGATCTATCTGGTCGACTTTGGCTTGGTTTGACCTGAGCTTGGTATGCTGTAATCCTTCATGCAGATAGAATTTCCATGAGTTCAAGTGAGGAGGTGCAGCTCTGAATATCTTGTCATTCCTGGGCATCCAGATACTCCAGCAGCCCATTATAATGATCTCCATTGCAATGTCCTTAGGTAACAAGGTTTGTGTCAACATAATTTCATCATATGCCGAAATGCCTCTCTGTCTGGTGGGGAGCAAGTTGTTCCAACAACTAAGTGAACATTGGCAGTTCCAGAATAGGTGGATTAATGTTTCTTGTGTTGCATCTGCACATAGAGCACAATTGTAATCAGGTAGGTGCATGTTCCTTCTTTGCAGTAGATTCCTTGTGCTAACTCTGTCATGTAGAAGCATCCAAAAGAATATCTTGTGTCTGAGTCTGCAATTGGTCTTCCATAGTTGGCTGAAGATGGTGTGAGCTTCAGTCTTCTCAGAGATATTTTTGTACATCTTCATTGATGAGTAATTTGTTGATGCCCAGGTGTATCTCCACTGATCCTCATCATCAGTCTGCATATTGCTATGAATCTGATCTTGTAGCAGATTGAATTGACTGAATGCTTGCTGGGAGAGTGGACTGTGGAAAAGCTGATTAAACTCCTCTTGCTCATATATCTGTCTGAGTGTGATTTGCCTGTTTATGACAAAGGAGAAAAGTTCAGGTAACTTATGTTGCAGTGGCTTATCCTGTCGGGGAACGTAGTAATTTCAAAAAAATTCCTACGCACCAAGATTATGGTGATGCATAGCAACGAGAGGGGAGAGTGTTGTCCACGTACCCTCGTAGACCATAAGCGGAAGCGTTATGACAAGGCGATTGATGTAGTCGTACGTCTTCACGATCGACCGATCCTAGTACCGAACGTACGACACCTTCGCGATCTGCACACGTTCAACTCGGTGACGTCCCACGAACTCACGATCCAGTAGAGTGTAGAGGGAGAGCTTCGTCAGCACGACGGCGTGATGACGGTGATGATGAAGCTACCGGCGCAGGGCTTCGCCTAAGCACTACGACGATATGACCGAGGTGGATTATGGTGGAGGGGGGCAACGCACACGGCTAAGAGATCAATGATCAACTTTTCTGACTATGGGGTGCCCCCCTCCCCCATATATAAAGGAGTGGAGGAGGGGGAGGGCCGGCCCTATACTATGGCGCGCCCTGGGGAGTCCTACTCCCACCGGGAGTAGGATTCCCCCTTCCATGTAGTAGGAGTAGGAGAGAAGGAAGGAGGAGAGAGGAAGAAGGAAACGGGAGCGCCGCCCCCCCTTCCTAGTCCAATTCGGACCAAAGGGGGAGGGGGCGCGCGGCCTGCCCTGGCCGCCCCTCTCTCTCTCTGCTAAGGCCCATATGGCTCATTGAACTCCCGGGGGGTTCCGGTAACCCCCCGCTACTCCGGTATATGCCCGAACTCACTCGAAACCCTTCCGATGTCCAAACATAGTCATCCAATATATCAATCTTTATGTCTCGGCCATTTCAAGACTCCTCGTCATGTCCGTGATCATATCCGGGACTCCGAACAACCTTCGATAGATCAAAACACATAAACTCATAATACCGACCGTCACCGAACGTTAAGCGTGCGGACCCTACGGGTTCGAGAACTATGTAGACATGACCGAGACACGTCTCCGGTCAATAACCAATAGGGGAACCTGGATGCTCATATTGGCTCCCACATATTCTACGAAGATCTTTATCAGTCAAACTGCATAACAACATACATTGTTCCCTTTGACATCAGTATGTTACTTGCCCGAGATTCGATCGTCGGTATCTCAATACCTAGTTCAATCTCGTTATCGGCAAGTCTCTTTACTCGTTCCGTAATGCATCATCCCGCAACTAACTTATTAGTCACATTGCTTGCAAGGCTTATAGTGATGTGCATTACTGAGAGGGCCCAGAGATACCTCTCCGACAATCGGAGTGACAAATCCTAATCTCGATCTATGACAACTCAACAAGTACCATCGCAGACACCTGTAGAGCACCTTTATAATCACCCAGTTACGTTGTGATGTTTGGTAGCACACAAAGTATTCCTCCGGTATTCGGGAGTTTCATAATCTCATAGTCATAGGAACATGTATAAGTCATGAAGAAAGCAATAACAATATACTAAACGATCAAATGCTAAGCTAACGGAATGGGTCAAGTCAATCACATCATTCTCTAATGATGTGATCCCCTTCATCAAATGACAACTCATGTCAATGGCTAGGAAACTTAACCATCTTTGATCAACGAGCTAGTCAAGTAGAGGCATACTAGTGACACTCTGTTTCTCTATGTATTCACACATGTACTAAGTTTCCGGTTAATACAATTCTAGCATCAATAATAAAAATTTATCATGATATAAGGAAATATAAATAACAACTTTATTATTGTCTCTAGGGCATATTTCCTTCAGTCTCCCACTTGCACTAGAGTCAATAATCTAGATTACACAGTAATGATTCTAACACCCATGCAGTCTTGGTGCTGATCATGTTTTGCTCGTGAGAGAGGCTTAGTCAACGGGTATGCAACATTCAGATCCGTATGTATCTTGCAAATCTCTATGTCTCCATCCTTGACTTGATCTCAGATGGAATTGAAGCGTCTCTTGATGTGCTTGGTTCTCTTGTGAAATCTGGATTCCTTTGCCAAGGCAATTGCACCACTATTGTCACAAAAGATTTTCATTGGACCCGATGCACTAGGTATGACACCTAGATCGGATATGAACTCCTTCATCCAGACTCCTTCATTTGCCGCTTCCGAAGCAGCTATGTACTCCGCTTCACACGTAGATCCCGCCACGACGCTTTGTTTAGAACTGCACCAACTGACAGCTCCACCGTCCAATATAAATACGTATCCGGTTTGTGACTTTGAGTCATCCAGATCAGTGTCAAAGCTTGCATCGACGTAACCATTTACGACGAGCTCTTTGTCACCTCCATAAATGAGAAACATATCCTTACTCCTTTTCAGGTATTTCAGGATGTTCTTGACCGCTGCCCAGTGATCCACTTCTGGATTACTTTGGTACCTCCCTGCTAAACTTATAGCAAGGCACTCATCAGGTCTGGTACACAACATTGCATACATGATGGAACCTATGGCTGAAGCACAGGGAACACCTTTCATTTTCTCTCTATCTTCTGCAGTGGTCGGGCGTTGAGTGTGACTCAACTTCACACCTTGTAACACAGACAAGAACCCTTTCTTTGCTTGATCCATTTTGAACTTCTTCAAAACTTTATCAATGTATGCGCTTTGTGAAGGTCCAATTTAGCATCTTGATCTATCTCTATAGATCTTGATGCCCAATATATAAGCAGCTTCACCGAGGTCTTTCATTGAAAAACTCTTGTTCAAGTATCCTTTTATGCTATCCAGAAATTCTATATCATTTCCAATCAACAATATGTCATCCACATATAATATTAGAAATGCTACAGAGCTCCCACTCACTTTCTTGTAAATACAGGCTTCTCCAAAAGTCTGTATAAAATCATATGCTTTGATCACACTATCAAAACGTTTATTCCAACTCCGATATGCTTGCACCTATCCATAAATGGATCGCTGGAGCTTGCACACTTTGTTAGCATCCTTTGGATCAATAAAACCTTCAGGTTGCATCATGTACAACTCTTCTTCCAGAAATCCATTTAGGAATGCAGTCTTTACATCCATTTGCCAAATTTCATAATCATAAAATGCATCAATTGTTAACATGATTCGGACGGACTTAAGCATCGCTACGGTTGAGAAGGTCTCATCATAGTCAACTCCTTGAACTTGTCGAAAACCTTTCGCAACAAGTCGAGCTTTGTAGACAGTAACATTACCATCAGCGTCAGCCTTCTTCTTGAAGATCCATTTATTCTCGATGGCTTGCCGATCATCGGGCAGTTCAACCAAAGTCCACACTTTGTTCTCATACATGGATCCCATCTCAGATTTCATGGCCTCAAGCCATTTTGCGGAATCTGGGCTCATCATCGCTTCCTCATAGTTCGAAGGTTCGTCATGGTCGAGTAACATGACCTCCAGAACAGGATTACCGTACCACTCTGGTGCGGATCTTACTCTGGTTGACCTACGAGGTTCGGTAGAAACTTAATCTGAAGTTACATGATCATTATCATTAGCTTCCTCACTAATTGGTGTAGAAGTCACATGAACAGATTTCTGTGATGAACTACTTTCCAATAAGGGAGCAGGTATAGTTACCTCATCAAATTCTACTTTCCTCCCACTCACTTCTTTCGAGAGAAGCTCCTTCTCTAGAAAGGATCCATTCTTAGCAACGAATGTCTTGCCTTCGGATCTGTGATAGAAGGTGTACCCAACAGTCTCCTTTGGGTATCCTATGAAGACACATTTCTCTGATTTGGGTTCGAGCTTATCAGGTTGAAGCTTTTTCACATAAGCATCGCAGCCCCAAACTTTAAGAAATGACAACTTTGGTTTCTTGCCAAACCATAGTTCATAAGGTGTCGTCCCAACGGATTTAGATGGTGCCCTATTTAACGTGAACGCAGCCGTCTCTAAAGCATAACCCCAAAACGATAGCGGTAAATCAGTAAGAGACATCATAGATCGCACCATATCAAGTAAAGTACGATTACGATATTCGGACACACTATTACGTTGTGGTGTTCCCGGGTGGCGTGAGTTGCGAAACTATTCCGCATTGTTTCAAATGAAGACCAAACTCGTAACTCAAATATTCTCCTCCACGATCAGATCGTAGAAACTTTATTTTCTTGTTACGATGATTTTCCACTTCACTCTGAAATTCTCTGAACTTTTCAAATGTTTCAGACTTATGCTTCATCAAGTAGATATACCCATATGTGCTCAAATCATCTGTGAAGGTGAGAAAGTAACGATACCCGCCGCGAGCCTCAACATTCATCGGACCACATACATCAGTATGTATGATTTCCAACAAATCTGTTGCTCGCTCCATTGTTCCGGAGAATGGAGTTTTAGTCATCTTGCCCATGAGGCATGGTTCGCAAGTACCAAGTGATTCATAATCAAGTGATTGCAAAAGTCCATCAGAATGGAGTTTCTTCATGCGCTTTGCACCAATATGACCCAAACGGCAGTGCCACAAATAAGTTGCACTATCATTATCAACTCTACATCTTTTGGCTTCAATATTATGAATAAGTGTATCACTACTATCGAGATTCAATAAAAATAGACCACTCTTCAAGGGTGCATGACCATAAAAGATATCACTCATATAAATAGAACAACCATTATTCTCAGATTTAAATGAATAACCGTCTCGCACCAAACAAGATCCAGATATAATGTTCATGCTCAACGCTGGCACCAAATAACAATTACTCAGGTCTAAAACTAATCCCGAAGGTAGATGTAGAGGTAGCGTGCCAACCGCGATCACATCGACTTTGGAACCATTTCCCACGCGCATCGTCACATCGTCCTTATCCAATCTTTGCTTAATCCGTAGTCCCTATTTCGAGTTGCAAATATAGCAACAGAACCAGTATCAAATACCCAGGTGCTACTGCGAGCATTAGTAAGGTACACATCGATAACATGTATATCACATATACCTTTGTTCACCTTGCCATCGTTCTTTTCCGCCAAATACTTGGGGCAATTCCGCTTCCAGTGACCAGTCCCTTTGCAGTAGAAGCACTCAATCTCAGGCTTAGGTCCAGACTTGGCCTTCTTCACTTGAGAAGCAACTTGCTTGCCGTTCTTCTTGAAGTTTCCCTTCTTCCCTTTACCCTTTTTCTTGAAACTGGTGGTCTTGTTGACCATCAACACTTGATGCTCCTTCTTGATTTCAACCTCCACAGCCTTTAGCATTGCGAAGAGCTCGGGAATTGTCTTATCCATCCCTTGCATATTATAGTTCATCACGAAGCTCTTGTAGCTTGGTGGCAGTGATTGAAGAATTCTGTCAATGACACTATCATCAGGAAGATTAACTCCCAGTTGAAACAAGTGATTGTTATACCCAGACATTTTGAGTATATGCTCACTGACAGAACTATTCTCCTCCATCTTGCAGTTGTAGAACTTATTGGAGACTTCATATCTCTCAACCGGGCATTTGCTTGAAATATTAACTTCAACTCCTGGAATATCTCATATGCTCCATGACGTTCAAAACATCGTTGAAGTCCCAGTTCTAAGCCGTACAGCATGGCACACTGAACTATCGAGTAGTCATCAGCTTTGCTCTGCCAGACATTCATAACATCTGGCGTTGCTCCTCCAGCGGGTTTGGCACCTAGCGGTGCTTCCAGGACGTAATTCTTCTGTGCAGCAATGAGGATAATCCTCAAGTTACGGACCCAGTCCGTGTAGTTGCTACCATCATCTTTCAACTTAGCTTAATTTCTCTAGGAACGCATTAAAATTCAACGGAACAACAACACGGGCCATCTATCTACAACAACATAGACATGCAAAATACTATCAGGTACTAAGTTCATGATAAATTAAAGTTCAATTAATCATATTACTAAAGAACTCCCACTAAGATAGACATCCCTCTAATCATCTAAGTGATCACGTGATCCATATCAACTAAACCATGTCCGATCATCACGTGAGATGGAGTAGTTTTCAATGGTGAACTCACTATGTTGATCATATCTACTATATGATTCACGCTCGACCTTTCGGTCTCAGTGTTCCGAGGCCATATCTGCATATGCTAGGCTCGTCAAGTTTAACCCGAGTATTCTGCGTGTGCAAAACTGGCTTGCACCCGTTGTATGTGAACGTAGAGCTTATCACACCCGATCATCACGTGGTCTCTCGGCACGACGAACTTTCGCAACGGTGCATACTCAGGAGAACACTTGTACCTTGAAATTTAGTGAGAGATCATCCTATAATGCTACCGCCGAAGTAAGCAAAATAAGATGCATAAAGGATAAACATCACATGCAATCAATATAAGTGATATGATATGGCCATCATCATCTTGTGCCTTTGATCTCCATCTCCAAAGTACCGTCATGATGACCATCGTCACCGGCTTGACACCTTGATCTCCATCGAAGCATCGTTGTCGTCTCGCCAACTATTGCTATCACTACTATCGCTACCGCTTAGTGATAAAGTAAAGCAATTACATGGCGATTGCATTTCATACAATAAAGCGACAACCATAAGGCTCCTGCCAGTTGTCGATAACTCTGTTACCAAACATGATCATCTCATACAATGAAATTTAGCATCATGTCTTGACCATATCACATCACAACATGCCCTGCAAAAACAAGTTAGACGTCCTCTACTTTGTTGTTGCAAGTTTTACGTGGCTGCTACGGGCTGAGCAAGAACCGTTCTTACCTACGCATCAAAATCACAACAATTTTTCATCAAGTATGTGCTGTTTTAACCTTCAACAAGGACCGGGCGTAGCCACACTCGATTCAACTAAAGTTGGAGAAACTAACACCCGCCAGCCACCTGTGTGTCAAGCACGTCGGTAGAACCAGTCTCGCGTAAGCGTACGCGTACTGTCAGTCCGGGCCGCTTCATCCAACAATACCGCCGAATCAAAGTATGACATGCTGGTAAGCAGTATGACTATTATCGCCCACAACTCACTTTTGTTCTACTCGTGCATATAACATCTACGCATAAACCTGGCTCGGATGCCACTGTTGGGTAACGTAGTAATTTAAAAAAAATTCCTACGCACACGCAAGATCATGGTGATGCATAGCAACAAGAGGGGAGACTGTTGTCCACGTACCCTCGTAGACCGTAAGCGGAAGCGTTATGACAACGTGGTTGATGTAGTCGTATGTCTTCACGATCGACCGATCCTAGTACCGAACGTACGTCACCTCCGTGATCTGCACACGTTCAGCTCGGTGATGTCCCACGAACTCACGATCCAGTAGAGTGTCGAGGGAGAGCTTCGTCAGTACGATGGCGTGATGACAGTGATGATGAAGCTACCGGCGCAGGGCTTCGCCTAAGCACTACGACGATATGACCGAGGTGGATTATGGTGGAGGGGGCACCGCACACGGCTAAGAGATCAATGATCAACTTGTCTGTCTATGGGGTGCCCCCCTCCCCCGTATATAAAGGAGTGGAGGAGGGGAGGGCCGGCCCTCTACTATGGCGCGCCTTGGGGAGTCCTACTCCCACCGGGAGTAGGATTCCCCCTTCCATGTAGTAGGAGTAGGAGAGAAGGAAGGAGGAGAGAGGGAGAAGGAAAGGGGGGCGCCGCCACCCCATTCCTAGTCCAATTCAGACCAGAGGGGGAGGGGCGCGCGGCCTGCCCTGGCCACCCCTCTCTCTCTCCACTAAGGCCCATATGGCCCATTAAACTCCTCGGGGGGTTCCGGTAACCCCCCGGTACTCCGGTATATGCCTGAACTCACTCGGAACCCTTCCGATGTCCAAACATAGTCATCCAATATATCAATCTTTATCTCTCGACCATTTCAACACTCCTCGTCATGTCCGTGATCATACTCGGGACTCCAAACAACCTTCGGTACATCAAAACACATAAACTCATAATACCAATCGTCACCGAACGTTAAGCGTGCGGACCCTACGGGTTCGAGAACTATGTAGACATGACCGAGACACGTCTCCGGTCAATAACCAATAGCGGAACCTGGATGCTCATATTGGCTCCCACATATTCTATGAAGATCTTTATCGGTCAAACCGCATAACAACATACGTTGTTCCCTTTGTCATCGGCCTGTTTCTTGCCCGAGATTCGATCGTCGGTATCTCAATACCTAGTTCAATCTCGTTACCGGCAAGTCTCTTTACTCGTTCCGTAATGCATCATCCCGCAACTAACTTATTAGTCACATTGCTTGCAAGGCTTATAGTGATGTGCATTACCGAGAGGGACGAGAGATACCACTCCGACAATCGGAGTGACAAATCCTAATCTCGATCTATGCTAACTCAATAAGTACCATCAGAGACACCTGTAGAGCACCTTTATAATCACCCAGTTACGTTGTGATGTTTGGTAGCACACAAAGTGTTCCTTCGGTATTCGGGAGTTGCATAATCTAATAGTCATAGGAACATGTATAAGTCATGAAGAAAGCAATAGCAATATACTAAACGATCAAATGCTAAGCTAACGGAATGGGTCAAGTCAATCACATCATTCTCTAATGATGTGATCCCGTTCATCAAATGACAACTCATGTCAATGGCTAGGAAACTTAACCATCTTTGATTAACGAGCTAGTCAAGTAGAGGAATACTAGTGACACTCTGTTTGTCTATGTATTCACACATGTACTATGTTTCTGGTTAATACAATTCTAGCATGAATAATAAACGTTTACGATGATATAAGGAAATATAAATAACAACTTTATTATTGCCTCTAGGGCATATTTCCTTCATATCCATCCAGTAGTCATACCAAAACAGAGTGGTGTCTCCCTTTCCTGGTTTGCAGATGGCATTTTGCTTGAAAGGAGGCAGGGTTTTAATAATTCCTTTCCACCAGAATGATCCCACCATTTTGTCACTTGGGAGACAGTCTTGGTAGTATGTTTCCCAAATGATCTTAACCCATGGTGTGTCTACCTTATTAAAGAACTTGTGTAGGAATTTCATGAGCAGGCCTGATTATGTATATGAATGTCCAGGACTCCTAGACCACCTTGAGCTTTGGGTAAACAGACTTTCTTCCAAGTAATCTGTACTGATCCTCTTTCCTGAGTATCAAATTTTCTCCAGAAGCAGTTCATTAGATATGTATTAATTTGCTTGACTACTGTCTTGGGTATCCAAAGGGTACACATGAAAAAAGTTGGCATACTTGTGAAGACTGATTTGATAAGGGTCAACTTGTCTCTGGAGGATAGCAAAGTGGAGCAACCCAGTAGTCTTGATTCAATTCTTTTCAACATTAGGTTTGCTGTGACACAAAGACCCAGATATTTATGTGGTAGTGTACCAATGTTGCAACCCAACAGTTGTGACAGGTTAGCCATCTTGTCCAATGGAGTATTTATAGCAATGAGAGTAGATTTGGAATAGTTGACTTTAAGACCTATGTATGCATCATAGTGAAGCAAAAGGTTTTTGATGTGCTCAAGTTGTCTACTATCAGCTTTGGCAACCAGTATGGTATCATCAGCATATTGAATGATGGGGTAATCAGTACATGACTGATAAACAAGTGGTGTCTGGATCAGGTTGTTATGCATGGCTTCATTCATCATGGTTTGAAGGAGATCTGCAGCAATCACAAAAATGAGTGTAGATAGTGGATCTCCTTGTCTGACACCCTTTTTCCAAATAAATTGCTTCCCTGGTACTCCATTAAGAAGTAGTGAGGAGAAACTAGTCCCATAGATCATTTTGATCCATTGGATCCATCTTGGTCCAAAACCTTTTGCCTGCATAATCTGAATATCAAATGCTTTTGCAAAATCTAATTTCAACAAGATCGGCTCTGTTTTGCTCTGAAAGCACTGGTGGATGTACTCATATGACCAAGCAAGGCAGTCTTGGATACATCTATTGTTTAGGAAACCATATTGGTTGGTGTGGACCAATTTGAGAATAACTTTCTGTAATCTGTTGGCCATATGCTTGGTGATGATCTTAAGAGTGCAATTGAGGAGAGATATGAGTCTGAACTCTGCTGGGCAAGTTGCAGCATCAACTTTGGGGATCAGTGTAATGAAGGAGTAATTGATGCTTTGAATATTAACATTGCCTAGGGGCGGAGCTACCTCCCGGCGACCCTGGGCGGCTGCACGGGCTGCTCCGACCATTCTCCACTAAGTAGTACATATAAATAATGATTAGTATCATTAATTACAGGGGCAAATGCTGGACAATGTCACTGTATATAGGCTTTGCCCTAGCTCCTTGAGTTGGCTGGCTCCGCCACTGACATTGCCAACAACTTCTCGATAATCTCCTCCTTGGGTAAGAAGGCGGCCTCTAAAATTGTATGGAATGAGTCTTGGAAAACACTTCCTTTGTTGAAGATTGTCTATCATATTAGGTTCATTAGGACAAGCTTTTGGCCAAGTACACTAACACTACTAACATAAAGCTTTGGTGATACAAAACTGTAACCACAATTAAGTAATGTGGAATGCAAATCTAATGACATCAAGTCTATATCACATAAATTATATAGTACGTAATAGATTAACTGTTGGGTAAAGACTTTATCCTAATGATAAGCTGCTACGATGGATTTCCTCCCCGCCCCTGTGCACCAACCGGGGGCAGTGGCCCACTAGGGCAACCTCGTGAGAGGTGTTCAATACTTCAAAATGTGTCAAACAAAACAAACACACAAACATGAGAATATAGAGAACTTCCATGGCTTAAATGCTACCATGCTCCCATCTGGTAAAACTGAAATTTATAGTAGGCTTTAATAAAATTCTGATAAAATTTGTGAATGTGTGCAAGATATTTTTGCTCAATGCCTACAATTTGTAATCGCACGCACTCGCGGCTGAGCCGTCAAAATCGCGTACGCAGCTCCCGCACGTACTACATTCCACGGCGACGTCAACATGCATGCACAGGAGAGATCCAATGCATGGCGCTCCGCCGCGAACTCGCTATCGATCCCACCCGGGCCCTGCGTGACAACCTCCCACGCCGTACGCGGGAGACGTGCGCCCCGCTCGCTCACACGCCGGGGGAAAGAGAGGTTCCTGGCCGTGCACGCCGGCCTAACCTGCGACGTTCGCGCGTGTCGCCGTCGGCCGGCGTCGATCTGGTGTCGAATGCTAATTCGCCGGCCTAGAACGACGCGGACCTGTCACCTTGGCGGTTGGCGCCCACACGGTGGCACGTGGAGTCACACGTGCCAGGCCCCACCGCATGGCCCGCTGAACACTTCCCTCAGATCGATGGTGGAGACCTTGCCGCATGGACAACTCTTTTTTTTTTTTTTGCGCAGAACGTGCGTGTAGTTCATCTCTGATCTCGTGTATGGTCTGCGTTGCCCTATATCTGGATCTCGACGCCCATGGGACGGTGTGCTGTGCCGGTAGCTGGCTATTGGCCGGCTGGATACCATGCACGTACTGCTACAGCACCGGCACCCTCAGTGCAAGCTTATATGCCTAACTTCTATTTATGCAGTGCGTTACACATTTTGTAGATCTGAAGTTGCGTGCAACTGTTTTGTGCAGCCTTATGAACTTGATGATGCAACCCGGTCACATGAGAAATGGCAGTTTGTCAGGTGATTAATTTATGAAGTACCAATTAATTTTTTGCTGTAAAACTTCAGTTCGTATGAATTAGAGACTATGGGTTACATAGCGTTATCTTTGACAGTTTTTGTTATTTTGTTAACATGTTGTGGCCAAAAATGATACTTATAATTGCATTTTTTTCGGATTAAGGAGCCTAAGATACAACGTTTACAAGTGTCTTTTATTCACCAAACTTCAATAATGCAGGCTAGAAGAAATACACTAGTAGAAAAAAGGCCATTTGCCCCGATCGTAAGGCCCATTTGTCCCGGTTGGGGAACCGGGACTAAAGGGTCGGTACTAAAGCCCTATACCTTTAGTCCCGGTTCTTACACCAACCGGGACAGATGGGCCTCCACGTGGCTGCTGCAGCGAGCCCAGGCAGGAGGGCCTTTGGTCCCGGTTGGTAGCACCAACCGGGACCAAAAGGCATCCACGCGTCAGCAGCTGGCAGGAGATGAGGTTTTTGTTTTTTTAAGGGGGTGGGTTTAGGGGGTTTTGTAGGGTTAATTTAGGTGTTTCATATATTGTGTTAGCTAGCTAATTAATAGAGAGAAGTGTCCTCTCTTATCTCCGTGCTTGGTCGACGCTATGTACTATACGTATAGAGAGGACTCAACACGCTAGCTAGTAAGCAAATGAAGGAAACCATTAAGTACAGAAGATCGTCATGAACATATGCATACAGAGAGAAGTGATATCGACCTCTTTTTCTCCGAGAGATTGGTTGAACAACAAGTTTTTGTATATCTTTCTGACGCTAGTGGCTACATATATACAATATAAGATCTCTTACAATATAATCCCCTAATTATATATGAACTCAGGTTCCACATGGTATTCTCCGTCCTTATTGATCACGTGGTCAAGAAAGAATGCCGCCAATTCCTCTTGAATTGCTCGCATGTGATCTGGTGCTAGGAGTTGATCCCGCATATGAAACATCTAATTTGAAGAAGGGGGTCAATACATATATATGAATGAATGAAACTCAACACAAATGATGGTAATAAAATAAAATTGTGAATATTATTGCTTACGCACTTCATATTGTTTTTTAGAGTAGCCCCACTCACAGGTCGTGTGTCGGATGGACTCGCAAACGTAGTATCCACAGTAATTATTCCCGGCTTCCTGCCACAACCACTTTACAAGAAATAGAGGTCAATCAAACTGATAAGCAAGCATGCTAAATGGTATTGATAAAACTAGCGCTTGAATCACTAGGAGATGCGCGGAACTAGCTAGTAGTACTTACTTTCGGGTGTGTAAATCGCAGCTTCCCCGGCAGTCCCGGAGCTTTTGCGGTGAATTTTTTCCAAACCCTGCCAGACAAAGAAAACAATTACTTGATATCAGGAAATGAACAAAGTTGCCGATATGGTGCGATAATGATCGATTTAACTTACTTCTCGAGCATTTCAGTCATGTCCGCATACTCCTGGGGATCTTTTCGTTTCGAGTCTAAGACGGTTAGTAGTCCCTGCTCAAGCTTAGTCTCTAGGAGAATATAGTGGAACCCGCGCACGCATGCATAACTCATCAATTACACTACTATAACCTTGACTAATAAGGGAAACCGAATATGCACAAGACAGTAACACTCACTTGAAGTTGTAAGGAAAGAGTATTATATCTTTGTTTTGATTTATTACCAACGATCGTAGCAAGTTGGCCTCGGTATCTTTGGCATGAAATTTAACCGTAAATGCATCTATGAGATTTGTGTTAATGAACCCAATATCACCGATTTGTCTTTTCTTCAATTCGGCGATCTTCAATCTGCATAATATAGTGAGGATAATTATATATACATGCAATGAAAGAGCTGAGCTATATATAGAGACTTAATGACAGAAGTAGTACTTACAGACAGTAGCAAGTGACTGTTAATTTATCGAGGGCCTTTTGATTGAAAAACTGGAAGAACTCCTCAAATGGAACAGACAACAGATCAATTCCAACGAGGTCATGCTCCTCTTTAACTCTCAGCGTCAAAGTATCCTCCCCCCCCAGACTCTCTGCAGATTTTCATGTACCAATCATGGAATCTTCGCATCATCGTTGTTAGAGATCTTTCATCTTTGACGAGAGGCTTCTCGTAATGGTATTTGTGTTCGTCCACCTCCAGTGTATAATGTACATCGTCGGGCAGGTAATCTCAAAGACTGGTACCGGGCAAAATCTGTGGATGATTAGCGACGATATCGCTAGACACCTTGAGCGGGGGGCACAATTGGTTCGCTTGTTCGCCGAGCTGGGCAATTTTTTTGCAGCTCGTCGTTCTGCTAACCTTTGATCACTGATAGTACTTCCCGACTGCTCCGCTTCGATATATGACCTTTGAATAATGCGATCATAGTTGGATTGTGGCGGAGAAGGTGGTGGTCGCTTCAGGGCATCGATAGTGCGCTTCGCTTTCACCGGATCTATCTTCTCCTCCGGAGGTGGATGTTTCTTTGCTTTCACCGCTTCAAAGAAGTCCCTCACTTCGGCTTTCACGATCTTCACGTTTTCCTCCATGGTCCTCTCGTATGTTAACTTCTCTAGAGGCTTGAGAGATGGACCGAATCTGTATTGCCTCCCGCCTCTAGCTGTACTGCTAGACGCCGGAGCGGACGGAGCGGCTGCGGCTGTCTTCTTTCCTTGCTTATGAGGCAGAGGAGAAGGACTACGACGCGCCGGAGCAGCCGGAGCGGCGGCAGGTCTCTTACGCCCTTGCTAACGAGGTGGAGAAGGAGGAGGCTGGCTGCTCGGGCGCGCCGGCGCAGGCCGAGAAGGAGGCGGAGTGCCCTGATCACTCGCCCGAGGAGGAGGCGGAGTGCCCTGACTCACCGGAGGAGGAGGAGGCGGAGGTGTCCAGTTCGGAAGGTTGATGAGCTCCTTCCGCCATAGGCATGGAGTCTTCAGAGCAGAACCCAGCCGAGTCTCCCCTTCACCGGTAGGGTGGTCAAGCTCGAGGTCCTCAAATCCCTCCATTATTTCGTCCACCGTCACCCTAGCACATCCTTCTGGAATCGGACGGCAGTGAAAAGTTGCGCCGGGTCCAGGAGGTCGAACAGAGCCGACGGCCGCCTTGACTTTGACTTCCTGCCATAGCGTCATAAGGTGGCAATGTGAGACTCCGTGATAGCATCCACGGGGTAGCTAGCAGGAGCCGTCAAGACAGGCTCCTGAAGCAGCTCGGTGGAAGCCACGCTGCTTCTTCGCTGAGATGGCGGGGTAGCTTCGGCAGGTCGCTTGCTGCGAACCGCTTCTTGTTCCTCTAGCGCTTGTACCCTTGCGTGGAGCTTCTGCAGTTGGGTCTGCTCCACTTTCTTCCTCCTCTCCTGGCATTTGTAACCGCCTGCGTCCGGAAACCCATCCTTCCACGGAATGGAGCCTGGCGTGCCTCGTGTCCGTCCAGGCTGCTCAGGATTCCCGAGGGCCATTGTGAGCTCGTCGTTCTCTCTGTCGGGAACGAACGTCCCTTCCTGCGCTGCGGCGATATAGTCCTGAAGCTTCGTGACGGGTATTCGCAGTTGCCCGTTCGTCCAAATGCACTCCCCTGTTACAGGGTCCAAGGTTCCACCAACCCCGAAGAACCAATTCCTTGAACGGTCTAGCCAGTTCAATGTCTCTGGTTCGACCCCTTTATTAAGCAGGTCATTCTCAGCCTTGGCCCACAACGGCCGGGCTTTGAGGTAGCCACCTGACCCCGTGCGATGGTGATGCTCCTTCTTCGCAGCATTTATCTTGTTTCTCACTGACATCTTCTTACTCTTGTCCGATGTCTTGTGGGCCACAAATGCGTCCCAGTGATCTCTGATCTTCTCAAACCAGCCGGTGTATTTTGGAGTCTTGTCTTTGTCGACAAACGTTGTTTTCAGCTCAGTCTTCCACCTCCCGAATAGATCTGCCATCTTCTTAAGAGCATGAGCCTTGACCAATGGCTCTATAACTGGCTTCTCCGGATCCTCCTCTGGCGGTAGGGTGAAATTTGCCTTCAGCTCGGTCCAAAGATCATCTCTCTGCCTATCATTGACATAAGACACCTCAGGGTCTTCCTCCTTAGGCTTATACCATTGGTGGATGCTGATCGGGATGATGTCCCTAACAAGAACCCCGCACTGAGCAGAAAATGCTTCCTTGGTCCGGATGGGTGCAATCGGTTGGCCATCGCGCGCGATTTCTGTGATCGTGAACTTTTCATCCGAGCGCAACTTTTTCTTCGGGCCTCGTCTCTTTGCCGAAGTTGTGCTCAATCCGGAGGGCTAGAAAAAAGAAGAAAGACGAGAGTTAATATGTGTGCATACCAAAACAATGAATGCATCTAGTCAGCACATGCTTAATTAATATATATACCTGGCCGGACTCTGTTCGGTCCCCGGAGCCGTCATCACGGTGTCCTTCTTCCACCGGCATTCGGCCAATGGATCCATCATAATCATGTCCCTCCTCCTCCATTGTTCGATCACCGTAGCCTGCTTCTTCACCCTGTCCTTCCAGACCATCGCTGTCGTTGAGATACGACAAGACATCAGCTCCGGCTGCGATTATGTCCCCCAACACTTGTTCTTCTTCCTCGTCTCGTCCGTGCTCCATTGTTTCTGCAAATATTACAACATGGCAATTATTATACAAACATGACAGCAGGTGGATATATTAGTGGCAAACATAGACCTAGCTAGCTAATCACAACAAGGAATCATATTAGTGGCCTCGATGCTTCTCTAGGGTTTGGGGTGGCCTCGTCAACGCTTATAGGGTTCGGGGTGGCCTCGACGACAACGCTCTTTTAACTTGGTAAATTTGGGTGGCCTCGGCAGCGCTTCTAGGGTTTGGGACGGACCGCCTCTCTCATGATTGTCCGACGTCCGGACCGACAAGGGATTTAACAAAATGGCGCCATTCTGGATGTGCAAAAAATTGTCTAGTGTCAAAGGATTCAACAAAACCATGTCTTCATCATTAGGCGAAAGTAACAGGCGCTTGGTGGTACGAAGTTTTCCAAAGTTGTTCTGGAACGGAGTCCCGGATAGGATAATCCATACGAAAAGACGAATTATCCTATCCGGGACTCCGTTCCAGAATAACTTTGGAGAGCTTCGTACCATCATGCCCCGGTTACTTCCGGCTAATGATGAAGCCATGGATTTCTTCAATACTTTGACAAAAGGCAACATGTCGACCCCTCGACCCCCCTCATGTCGAAGTTATCGGGGAGGGGGTATATTGACCCTCCCTCATGTCGAAGTCATCGGTGAGGGGGTATATCGACAACGACAAACCCGATAAAAAATACGAAGAGGAAGAAGAAGATAAAAAGAGGAGAAGAAGAAAGGAATAGAGGAGAAGATCGAAGAAAAAAAAGAAGAAAAAAAGAGGAGAAGAAGAAAGGAATAAAAGATAAGAAGAAAAATAGAATATTTTCTATTTTTTCTTCTTCTCCTCTATTCCTTTCTTCTTCTCCTCTTTTTTTTTCTT
The DNA here is from genome assembly GCF_018294505.1 of Triticum aestivum. Lineage (NCBI taxonomy): Eukaryota > Viridiplantae > Streptophyta > Magnoliopsida > Poales > Poaceae > Triticum > Triticum aestivum. The sequence goes on from NC_057796.1 coordinate 70,568,738, forward strand.
CTTTTTTTCCTCTTCTTATTTATTTCTCCTCTTCTTCTCCTTCTTCTTCTCCTTCTTCCTCTTCTTATTTTCCTTTTTCCTCTCCTTCTTTTTCTTCTTCTTCCTTCTTAATATCACTTAGCACTTTTGCAACGATTGGGGGGGGGGGGTGCTCCCGTGGTCTAAAATCGGTCTATGCACGATAGAAAGTTCTGAAAAAATACACCTATGATCCCTCATACTTAAATACATACAAAAAATACATCTAAAAAAATACATATATGATCCCCCATACATACATACATACAAAAAATACATCTAAAAAATTAATACATATATGATCCCTCACACATACATACCTACATCTAAATTTCTTTTATGAACAACTAAAAATATCTGAAAACAACATATAAGAACATCTAAAAACATCTAAACAAATAGCGCACACACACACACACACACACACACACACATATATATATATATATATATATATAACAAAAACATAAAGGAAAGCTAGGGGCCGGGCAGAGGGGCAAGGCGGCGGCGGCGGGGCAGGGCAGGGGCGCAGGTGCGCGAGGCGGGGCAGGGGTGCGGGAGCGAGGCAGGGTGATACGTCTCCAACGTATCTATAATTTTTGATTGTTCCATGCTATATTATATTCTGTTTTGGATGTTTAATGGGCATTATTATACACTTTCATATTTTTTTCGGACTAACCTATTAACCGGAGGCCCAGCCCAAATTGCTGTTTTTGCCTATTTCATTGTTTCGAAGGAAAAGGATATCAAACGGAGTCCAAACGGAATGAAACCTTCGCGAACGTGATTTTCGGAACAAACGTGATCCAGAGGACTTGGAGTCTACGTAAAGCAATCAACGAGGAAGGCACGAGGCAGGGGGGCGTGCCCACCCCCCCAGGCACGCCCTCCACACTCGTGGGCCCCTCGTTGCTCCACCGACGTACTTCTTCCTCCTATATATACCCATGTACCCGGGAAACATCAGATACGGAGCCGAAACCCTATTTCCACCGCCGCAACCTTCTGTACCCGTGAGATCCCATCTTGGGGCCTTTTCTGGCACTCCGCCGAAGGGGGCATTGATCACGGAGGGCTTCTACATCAACACCATAGCCTCTCCGATGATGTGTGAGTAGTTTACCTCAGACCTTCGGGTCCATAGTTATTAGCTAGATGTCTTCTTCTCTCTCTTTGGATCTCAATACAAAGTTCTCCTCAATCTTCTTGGAGATCTATTCGATGTAATCTTCTTTTGCGGTGTGTTTGTCGAGATCCGATGAATTGTGGGTTTATGATCAAGTTTATCTATGAACAATATTTGAATCTCCTCTGAATTCTTTTATGTATGATTGGTTATCTTTGCAAGTCTCTTCGAATTATCAGTTTGGTTTGGCCTACTAGATTGATCTTTCTTGCAATGGGAGAAGTGCTTAGCTTTGGGTTCAATCTTGCGGTGTCCTTTCCCAGTGACAGCAGGGGCAGCAAGGCACGTATTGTATTGTTGCCATCGAGGATAAAAAGATGGGGTTTATATCATATTGCATGAGTTTATCCCTCTACATCATGTCATCTTACTTAAAGCATTACTCTGTTCTTATGAACTTAATACTCTAGATGCATGCTGGATAGCGGTCGATGTGTGGAGTAATAGTAGTAGATGCAGAATCGTTTCGGTCTACTTGTCACGGACGTGATGCCTATATACATGATCATACCTAGATATTCTCATAACTATGCTCAGTTCTATCAATTGCTCCACAGTAATTCGTTTACCCACCGTAATACTTATGCTCTTGAGAGAAGCCACTAGTGAAACCTATGGCCCCCGGGTCTATCTTCCATCATATTAATCTTCCAACACTTAGCTATTTCTATTGCCGTTTATTTTACTTTGCATCTTTATTCCTCTTTATCATAAAATACCAAAAATATTATCTTATCATATCTATCAGATCTCACTCTCGTAAGTGACCGTGAAGGGATTGACAACCCCTTTATCGCGTTGGTTGCGAGGTTCTTATTTGTTTCTGTAGGTGCGTGGGACTCGAGCGAGATCTCCTACTGGATTGATACCTTGGTTCTCAAAAATTGAGGGAAATACTTACGCTACTTTACTGCATCACCCTTTCCTCTTCAAGGGAAAACCAACGCAGTGCTCAAGAGGTAGCAAGAAGGATTTCTGGCGCCATTGCCGTGGAGATTTGCGCCAAGTCAAGTCAAGATTTGACTCCCGACAACGATCCATTTCTGGCGCCGTTGCCGGGGAGTCTACGCACAAGTCAAGACATACCAAGTACCCATCACAAACTCTTATCCCTCGCATTACATTATTTGCCATTTGCCTCTCGTTTTCCTCTCCCCCACTTCACCTTTGCCGTTTTATTCGCCCTTCTTACGTTCGATCTTTTGTTTGCTTGTGTTACCATGTACCTTCTTTTTGCTTGCATCTTCGCTTGCTAAAAGTTTATGGATCCTCATCCACTTTCTAATCTCTTTAAGATATCCAATTATGATGAACCTATTGCTAGTGAATTGAGTGCACTAGATTATCTTTATGAGGTTTTGCTTGAAATTCGTGAATCTGAAAATTGTGATGAAGTACTTTATGAAGCGATTCACGATAGATCTTTGAATAAAAAGCATGATTGCAATGATTTTACTATAAATTCTATTGATGCCAATTGTGCTAAATGCAAAACCCTAAGCTTGGGGATGCTAGTTTTGCTATGTCCTCTACTTGTTGCAATGATCATGATTGGGGTGATAGTTCTTCTTATGATCTTGAAATTTATTTAAGCCCCATGAAGAATATGAGATTGATAAGAACGTTTGCAATAATATTGAAAGTGGGTTTGCAATAGTGTCAACTTTAGATTCCGCATATTTGGAGAATGTTCAATCTTATGAAATTTTTGATAAAAGTGGGTTTGGAGAGGTCATGACTTTAGCTAATGTTAAACCCACTATTTTGGAAGAGTGTCAACTTCGCATGCATGTGGATCATGTTGAGAATATGTTATGTGATAGCTATTTTGTTGAATTTGCTTATGATCGTACATGTAATTATTATGAGAGAGGAAAATATGGTTGTAGAAATTTTCATCTTACTAAATTACCTCTTGTCATGTTGAGATTGCTATCGTCACTTTCTTCTTCCTCGCATATGCTAGTTTTTGCTTGCCTTGCAAATTTGTTTGCTTATAATATGCCTATGCATAGACAGTATGTTAGACTTAGATGTGTTTGTCATATGTTTTATGATGCTCTCTTTGTGCTTCAATTCTTGTCTTTCATGTGAGCATCATCGAAATTATCAATGCTTAGCTAAGGGCGTTAAACGATAGTGCTTGTTGGGAGGCAACCCAATTTTATTTTAGTTTTTTACTTTTTGCTTCTGTTTAGGAATAAATATTTGATCTAGCCTCTGGTTAGATTTGCTTTTATGTTTTAATTAGTGTTTGTGCCAAGTTAAACCTACAGGATCTTCTTGGATGATAGTTATTTGATCTTGCTGAAAATTCCAGAAACTTTCTGTTCACGAAAACAATTGTTTAAAATCACCAGAACGTGATAAAATCTTGATTCCAATTGCAGTGGATCAATAAACAAATTTTCTAGGTCTTCCTATTTTGGTAGAATTTTTGAGTTCCAGAAGTTTGCGTTAGTTACAGATTACTACAGACTGTTCTGTTTTTGACAGATTCTGTTTTTCGTGTGTTGTTTGCTTATTTTGATGAACCTATGGCTAGTAAAAGAGTTTATAAACCATATAGAATTTGGCATACAGTAGGTTTAACACCAATATAAATAAAGAATGAGTTCAATACAGTACCTTGAAGTGGTGTTTTGTTTTCTTTCTCTAACGGAGCTCATGAGATTTTCTGTTGAGTTTTGTGTTGTGAAGTTTTCAAGTTTTGGGTAAAGATTTGATGGATTATGGAACAAGGAGTGGCAAGAGCCTAAGCTTGGGGATGCCCATGGAACCCCAAGGTAATCTAAGGACACCAAAAAGCCAAAGCTTGGGGATGCCCCGGAAGGCATCCCCTCTTTCGTCTTCGTCCATCGGTAACTTTACTTGGAGCTATATTTTTATTCACCACATGATATGTGTTTTGCTTGGAGCGTCTTGTATGATTTGAGTCTTTGATTTTTAGTTTACCACAATCATCCTTGCTGTACACACCTTTTGAGAGAGACACACATGATTCGGAATTTATTAGAATACTCTATGTGCTTCACTTATATCTTTTGAGCTATATAGTTTTTGCTCTAGTGCTTCACTTATATCTTTTAGAGCACGGTGGTGGATTTGTTTTATAGAAACTATTGTTCTCTCATGCTTCACTTATATTATTTTGAGAGTCCTACAAAACAGCATGGTAATTTGCTTTAATCATAAAAATTGGTCCTAATATGATAGGCATCCAAGATTAGTAAAAAAAATTCTTATGAGTGTGTTGAATACTATGAGAAGTTTGATGCTTGATAATTGTTTTGAGATATGAAGATGGTGATATTAGAGTCATGCTAGTTGAGTTGTTATGAAATTGAGAAATACTTGTGTTAAAGTTTGTGATTCCTGTAGCATGCACGTATGGTGAACCATTATGTGATGAAGTCGGAGCATGATTTATTTATTGATTGTCTTCCTTATGAGTGGCGGTCGGGGACGAGCGATGGTCTTTTCCTACCAATCTATCCCCCTAGGAGAAGGCACGTAATACTTTGCTTTGATAACTTGTAGATTTTTGCAACAAGTATATGAGTTCTTTATGACTAATGTTGAGTCCATGGATTATACGCACTCTCATCCTTCCACCATTGCTAGCCTCCCTAATACCGAGCACTTTTCGCCGGTATCATACACCCACCTTATACCTTCCTCAAAACAGCCACCATACCTACCTATCATGGCATTTCCATAGCCATTCCGAGATATATTGCCATGCAACTTACCACCGTTTCATTTACTATGACACGCTTCATCATTGTCATAATTGCTTTGCGTGATCATGTAGTTGACATCGTATTTGTGGCAAAGCCACTCATAATTCTTTCATACATGTCACTCTTGATTCATTGCAAATCCCGGTACACCGCCGGAGGCATTCACATAGTCATAATTTGTTTTAAGTATTGAGTTGTAATTCTTGAGTTGTAAGAAAATAAAGGTGTGATGATCATCATTATTAGAGCATTGTCCCAAGTGAGGAAAGGATGATGGAGACTATGATTCCCCCACAAGTCGGGATGAGACTCCGGACGGAAAAAAAAAGAGGCCATAAAAAAAGAGAAAAGGCCCAAAGAAAAAAAATGAGAGAAAAAGAGAGAAGGGACAATGCTACTATCCTTTTTCCACACTTGTGCTTCAAAGTAGCACCATGATCTTCATGATAGAGAGTCTCCTATGATATCACTTTTATGTACTAGTGGGAGTTTTTCATTATAGAACTTGGCTTGTATATTCCAATGATGGGCTTCCTCAAAATGCCCTAGGTCTTCATGAGCAAGCGAGTTGGATGCACACCCACTTAGTTTCTTTGTTGAGCTTTCATATACTTATAGCTCTAGTGCATCCGTTGCATGGCAATCCCTACTCACTCACATTGATATCTATTAATGTGCATCTCCATAGCCCTTTGATACGCCTAGTTGATGTGAGACTATCTTCTCCTTTTTTTTCTTCTCCACAACCACCATTCTATTACACATATAGTGCTATGTCTATGGCTCATGCTCATGTATTGCGTGAAGATTGAAAAAGTTTGAGAACACCAAAAGTATGAAACAATTGCTTGGCTTGTCATCGGGGTTGTGCATGATTTAAATATTTTGTGTGGTGAAGATAGAGCATAGCCAGACTATATGATTTTGTAGGGATAACTTTCTTTGGCCATGTTATTTTGAGAAGACATAATTGCTTAGTTAGGATGCTTGAAGTATTATTATTTTTATGTCAATATTAAACTTTTGTCTTGAATCTTTTGGATCTGAATATTCATACCACAAATAAGAGAATTACATTGAAAATTATGCTAAGTAGCATTCCACATCAAAAATTCTATTTTTATCATTTACCTACTCGAGGACGCGCAGGAATTAAGCTTGGGGATGCTTGATACGTCTCCAACGTATCTATAATTTTTTATTGTTCCATGCTATATTATATTCTGTTTTGGATGTTTAATGGGCTTTATTATACACTTTTATATTATTTTTGGGACTAACCTATTAACCGGAGGCCCAACCCAAATTGCTGTTTTTGTGTGCCTATTTCAGTGTTTCGAAGGAAAAGGATATCAAACGGAGGCCAAACGGAATGAAACCTTCGGGAACGTGAGTTTTGGAACAAACGTGATCGAGAGGACTTGGAGTCTATGTAAAGCAATCAACGAGGAAGGCACGAGGCAGGGGGGCGCGCCCACCTCCCCCAGGCGCGCCCTCCACCCTCGTGGGCCCCTCATTGCTCCACCAACGTACTTTGTCCTCCTATATATACCCATGTACACTGGAAACATCATATACGGAGCCAAAACCCTATTTCCACCGCTGCAACCTTCTGTATCCGTGAGATCCCATCTTGGGGCCTTTTCCGGCGCTCTGCTGGAGGGGGCATTGATCACGGAGGGCTTCTACATCAACACCATAGCCTCTCCGATGATGTGTGAGTAGTTTACCTCAAACCTTCATGTCCATAGTTATTAGCAAGATGGCTTCTTCTCTCTCTTTGGATCTCAATACAAAGTTCTCCTCGATTCTCTTGGAGATCTATTCGATGTAATCTTCTTTTGCGGTGTGTTTGTCGAGATCCGATGAATTGTGGGTTTATGATCAAGTTTATCTATGAACAATATTTGAATCTGCTCTAAATTCTTTTATGTATGATTGGTTATCTTTGCAAGTCTCTTTGAATTATCAGTTTGGTTTGGCCTACTAGATTGATCTTTCTTGCAATGGGAGAAGTGCTTAGCTTTGGGTTCAATCTTGCGGTGTCCTTTCCCAGTGACATCAGGGGCAGCAAGGCACGTATTGTATTGTTGCCATCGAAGATAAAAAGACGGGGTTTATATCATATTGCATGAGTTTATCCCTCTACATCATGTCATCTTACTTAAAGCATTACTCTGTTCTTATGAACTTAATACTCTAGATGCATGCTGGATAGCGGTCGATGTGTGGAGTAATAGTAGTAGATGCAGAATCGTTTCGGTCTACTTGTCACGGACGTGATGCCTATATACATGATCATACCTAGATATTCTCATAACTATGCTCAATTCTATCAATTGCTCGACAGTAATTCGTTTACCCACCATAATACTTATGCTCTTGAGAGAAGCCACTAGTGAAACCTATGGCCCCCGGGTCTATCTTCCATCATATTAATCTTCCAACACTTAGCTATTTCTATTGCCGTTTATTTTAATTTGCATCTTTATTTCTCTTTATCATAAAAATTCCAAAAATATTATCTTATCTTATCTATCAGATCTCGCTCCCGTAAGTGACCGTGAAGGGACTGACAACCCCTTTATCGCGTTGATTGCGAGGTTCTTATTTGTTTGTGTAGGTGCGTGGGACTCGAGTGTGATCTCCTACTGGATTGATATCTTGGTTCTCAAAAACTGTGGGAAATACTTACGCTACTTTATTGCATCACCCTTTCCTCTTCAAGGGAAAACCAACGCAGTGCTCAAGAGGTAGCACAGGGCAGGGGCGCGAGGCAGGTGCTCACATGGGGTGGCGGGGGGCGTCGGGGCGGGCGCAGGCTGGGGCGCGGGGAGCTTTGCCGGCGTCGGGGCAGATGGCCTCGAGGGCGTCGGCGTGGGCGAAGTTGAGCAGCCTGGCGGCGGCGGCGAGGACGAGGTGGACCAGCCTAACGGCGTCGGGGCAGGGCTCGTTGGCGACGGCGACGAGGAGCAGGGGGCGTCGGCGGAGAAGAAAGTGATGGATTTAGGAGAAACTGCTAAGTGCTGGCTTATATAGCAAAGGCATTGGTCCCGGTTCGTGGCACCAACCGGGACTAATGCCCACCTTTAGTCCCGGTTCGTGCCACCAACCGGGACCAAAGGTCTCTTTTCAGCAGCCCAAAGGGCGGGAAACAGAGACCTTTGGTCCCGGTTGGTGGCACGTACCGGGACCAAAGGGGAGTAGTTGTACCGGTTTGTCCCACCAACCGGGACCAAAGGTGAGCATTGGTCCCGGTTGGTGCCACCAGCCGGGACGAAAGGGTGGCACAGCGGTGGTGTGGTGGGAGTTTAGTCCCACCTCGCTAGCTGAGAGAGCTCAGCACCTGTTTATAGGCTACGTTGCGGCTCAGGTGCTGAGCTCCTCTCTAATATGCATCCAGAACTTGCCTACCCTTGTCACTGCCATGTTGGGCCTATTGGGCCTGCGGGCCTGCATCCTGGCCCATGTACAGATGGGTTTCTAGTCGTATGCAGGCCTTGTGGCCCAGTAGGCGGCATTCTTTTATTTTTTTATAGTATTTTTGTTTTGTTTTTTGAATTATTTATTTTCTTTTGTTTTTTGCTTTGTTTTTTAATTCTTTTTGCTTTTAGGTCAGAATAATTATAAACTTTCTGTTAGTGCCATTAGTTTCCAAATTTGAACAATTTAAATTTGAATTCTTTGAAATTTGTGTGAATCACTAGTTTGTGAATAACTTCACTATAATATATATTTTGAGTGATTCTTTTTCCTGCTATTTAATATTACTGCGTTTTATCATTATATTCAAAAACAGATTTTGCTATTTTAGTTTCTATCAAAAATTCTTTATGAAAATTCTTTTTGCTACTAAAGTTTCTAACAAAAAATTCTTTATGATAATTCTTTCTGCTTTTCATGTTTTGAACAGAAAAAACTTTGATAATTTTAGTTGCATAAATTTTATATATTTTTTGTTTAAAAAATACTAGAGGTTTATAAAAGCTTTTAGTTGATTCTTTTTGCTATTAGAGTTTTATAAAAGTTTTTTAGTTGATTTCCTTTTTGCTATTGAAGAATATTATAGTTTTGTTTTAGTTGATCATAATAGAATATTTAATTGATTATTTTTAGTTCATTCTTTTAGCTATTAGTTCATTTTTTCGCTATTAGTTCATTCTTTTTATATATTAGTTCATTCTTTGAGCTAAATGACCCTGAAATTGAAAAGCACTACAAATGAACTCTGAAAAGGTTGAAAGTTGGCATGGTATCATCATTTCACCCACATAGCATGTGCTAGAAAGTTGAGAGGGTTATGGGAAAAACTGGATGCATTTCGTGTACAAAATGGACAATCTCTTTCGAAGTATCAGGGTTTTGGACGAAAACTCATCTGTTACAAAGGGATTTCATTTTTTTGAACTTATTTGAACTCCAGACTTTTTATGTGTTCAAAATGCACCATTCAAAGCCAAATCAGCAATTTTCAACCCTTTCTGACTTCATTTGTTATTTTTCATGCATTTACTGATTTTTTTGAGCTAAATGACCCTGAAATTGAAAAGCACTACAAATGAACTCTTAAAAGGTTGAAAGTTGGCATGGTATCATCATTTCACCCCAATAGCATGTGCTAAAAAAGTTGAGAGGGTTACAGCAGAAGTTGAGAGGGTTACAACACTACAAAACGGACAATCTCTTTCGAAGTATCATGGATATTCTAGATCAAAGGCATCATCATAACAGTCGTGGAGAGAAAGTCTTCACTTTTTCTTCGCTTCTGTCCTTTTCTTCATCGTTTAACATGGTGCTTGGGTCAGCCTTGACTTTGAAGGGAGGAAATTCATGGAACTTTTCATAATCTTCGGACATGTCTGTCTTGCCCTCCACTCCCGCGATGTCTCTTTTTCCTGAAAGAACTATGTGGCGCTTTGGCTCATCGTATGATGTGTTCGCTTCCTTATCTTTTCTTTTTCTCGGTTTGGTAGACATGTCCTTCACATAGAAAACCTGTGCCACATCATTGGCTAGGACGAACAGTTCGTCTGTGTACCCAAGAGTGTTCAGATCCACTATTGTCATTCCATACTGTGGGTCTACCTGTACCCCGCCTCCTGACAGATTGACCCATTTGCACTTAAACAAAGGGACCTTAAAATCATGTCCGTAGTCAAGTTCCCATATGTCCACTATGTAACCATAATATGTGTCCTTTCCCCTCTTTGTTACTGCATCAAAGCGGACACCGCTGTTTTGGTTGCTGCTCTTTTGATCTTGGGCGATCGTGTAAAATGTATTCCCATTTATCTCGTATCCTTTGTAAGTCAATACAGTTGAAGATGGTCCCCTGGACAATGAGTACAGCTCATCACAAACAGTGTTGTCACCTCTGAGACGTGTTTCCAACCAACTGCCGAAAGTCCTGATGTGTTCACATGTAATTCAGTAATCGCACTACTCCGGGTGTTTGGAGCGCAGACTGTTCTTGTGTTCATCAACATACGGGGCACCAAGGTAGAGTTCTGTAGAACTGTGTAGTGTGCTTGAGACCAAAGAATGCTCGTCCCTGCATATTATTGAGTCCCCTCCAAGTGTGCCTTTCCAGTCAGTCTCCCCTCATACCGCGATTTAGGGAGACCAATCTTATTAAGGCCAGGAATGAAGTCAACACAAAATACAATGACATCCTCTGTTTGATGGCCCATGGAGATGCTTCCTTCTGGCCTAGCCCGGTTACGGACATATTTCTTTAGGACTCCCATGAACCTCTCAAAGGGGAACATATTGTGTAGAAATACGGGGCCCAGAATGACAATCTCGTCGACTAGATGAACTAGGACATGCGTCAGGATATTGAAGAAGGATGGTGGGAACACCAGCTCGAAACTGACAAGACATTGTGCCACATCACTCCTTAGCCTTGGTATGATTTCTGGATCGATCACATTCTGAGAGATTGCATTGAGGAATGCACATAGCTTCACAATGGCTAATCGGACGTTTTCCGGTAGATGCCCCCTCAATGCAACCGGAATCAGTTGCGTCATAATCACGTGGCAGTCATGAGACTTTAGGTTCTGGAACTTTTTCTCTGGCATATTTATTATTCCCTTTATATTCGATGATAAGCCAGACGGGACCTTCATACTGAGCAGGCATTCAAAGAAGATTTCCTTCTCTTCTTTGGTAAGAGCGTAGCTGGCAGGACCTTCATACTGCTTTGGAGGCATGCCGTCTTTTTCATGCAAACGTTGCAGGTCCTCCTGTGCCTCCGGTGTATCTTTTTTCTTCCCATACACGCCCAAGAAGCCTAGCAGGTTCACGCAAAGGTTCTTCGTCACATGCATCACGTCGATTGAAGAGCGGACCACTAGGTCTTTCCAGTAGGGTAGGTCTCAAAATATAGATTTCTTCTTCCACATGGGTGCGCGTCAATCGGAATAGATAGTCCGCCGGGACCCTTTTCGAAGATTACGTGTAAATCATTGACCATAGCAAGTACGTGATCACCGGTACGCATGGCGGGATTCTTCCGGTGATCTGCCTCGCCTTTGAAATGCTTGCCTTTCTTTCAACATTGATGGTTGGTCGGAAGAAATCAACGATGACCCAGGTACACATGCTTCCTGCATTTGTCCAGGTATATACTTTCGGTGTCAGCTAAACAGTGCGTGCATGCATGGTATCCCTTGTTTGTCTGTCTTGAAAGGTTACTGAGAGCAGGCCAATCGTTGATGGTTACAAACAGCAACGCATGCATGTCAAATTCCTCTTGTTTGTGCTCATCCCACACACGTACACCTTTTCCAATACACAACTGTAAAAGTTCTTCAACTAATGGCCTTAGGTACACATCAATGTCGTTGCCGGGTTGCTTAGGGCCTTGGATGAGAACTGGCATCATAATGAACTTCCACTTCATGCACATCCAAGGAGGAAGGTTGTACATACATAGAGTCATGGGCCAGGTGCTGTGATTGTTTCTCTGCTCCCCGAAAGGATTAATGCCAGCCGCGCTTAAACCAAACCATACGTTCCTCGGGTCACCTGCAAACTCAGCCAGGTACTTTCTCTCGATTTTTCTCCACTGCGACCCGTTAGTGGGTGATCTCAACTTCCCGTCTTTCTTACGGTCCTCACTGTGCCATCGCATCAACTTGGCATGCTCTTTGTTTCTGAACAGTCGTTTCAACCGTGGTATTATAGGTGTTGGGTTCTACTGTAGGGTGCGTCGACTTCAAGTTAAATTTTTCCTGCGCGCAGAACAACATGAACATGCTACGGGAGATGGATCACAATTCGTTACCACTAGACGCGCAATGCCGTGCAGCGGAAGAAGAGTTGGGGCAGCGCGTCCGCGTTGATCGTGTCCTCCTCGTCCGATCTCCCTCGAACAGCCAGTCGTCAGATACCACGTACAAGTTCGCCGGAGCGGCGCAAGTGCACCGCCTCTAACGGTATCCGCGCGTGCAGGAGGAACGTCGTGCGGCAGACTGCTAGGTCCGATCACACAACCGGCGGCGAGTGGATGTGTCTATTCGCAACACATGGAAACCCTAGTGAAAGCGTCAAAGCCATCCACCGCATGAGTGTGCCGCACCCCACTTTATATAGGCGTCTGTCGCGGGCTCAACACTTGGGCCTCGCACGGACCCTAAAGCCCATAAGTCTACTCGGCCACAATCCGAATACAACTCGAATCACATCCGACCAGTGTCCTCGGATCCGACCTCGTAGGTTCCTTCCCTTAAGCGCGCGACCCCTTAGGTTCAAGTCGGCTTGGTCACAGTTCGGATCACCTCCGACCTGCACGGTTGGTAGCGGCCTCTAGCAAGGCGTGCCGACCACCAAGCAGACTATGAAGCTAGTTAGGCGAACCTATACAACATACTTCTGTTCCCTTTGCCACACGATATATGTTGTCGGGCTTAAGGCGAGTCTGTCATCCTTGTGGTAGCCCGACCTCTTTCTCGTTCCAGTGATGCCGACCACTATTCGGATTATCTCATAATCCTTGTCGCATGGCCATGCTTATCCTGGTCGGATCACACGAGGGGCCCAGAGTATATCTCTCCTGATCGGAGGGGAAAATCCCATCTTGCTCGACCATGTCTCGCAGCATGGAACTGGACAAACCCGAAACCTACCTTTGTAACTACCCAATCACGGAGTAGCGCTTGGTCGGCCCAAAGCAAGTCTGTCACCATCCCGAGTACATGCGTCAGCTCAGGTCTTAGGACATAGAACGTATGTTGCACTAGAGACTCACAGATGACATATCGCTGCGTCTCATAGTTGGGTCTGTCCGACTCAGACCTTATCTCGACTCGGATTCGACTACATCGAATCCGACCAGACCTTTCCAAGTCCATATTATCCGGTTAGCATCCAGTGCTCCATGGCTAGTGAGACCGAGCCATCGACCGTGTCATATGCTAGTCTAGTCGGCTGCGCGTCCACACAACCCTTTCGACTAGGGACCTTTTAGAACAGTCATCATACAATGCATAGTCCGACAAACAAGTCACGTACTTGCTGATACACATCATTGATAATGTCCAAGGACTATCTTTATTCATAAACACATAGGAAATATCATCATACATGATTGCCTCTAGGGCATATCTCCAACAGTCTCCCACTTGCACTAGAGTCAATCAAATAGACATCGAATGCCCATAGCTCTAACGTGCCCCTCATGCTTGGGTTGTGGAAGCGGCTTAGTCAACAGATCTGCAACATTTGCATCCGTGTGAATTTTGCATAAGTCTACATCACCATTCTTTACGATCTTTCGTATCAGGCGATATTTTTGATCTATGTGTCTGACCTTGTGGTGATTCCTCGGCTCCTTGGCTTGTGCGATGGCACCAGAATTATCACAATAAAGGTCCAACGGTTTTACCGAGGCCGGGAAAATACCGAGATCATCCAGGAAATGCCGGATCCAAACACCTTCCTTCGCAGCTTCACAAGCCGCAATGTATTCGGCTTCTGTGGTAGAATCGGCCACCGTATCTTGCTTGGAACTCATCCAGTTCACTGCTCCTCCGTTCATGACGTACACGAATCTGGACTGTGATCGACAATCATCTCTGTCGGTTTGGAAACTAGCATCAGCGTAACCCTTTATGACGAGCTCTTCCTCACCTCCATAAACTAGGAACATCTCTTTAGTCCTTTTCAGGTACTTCAAAATAGTCTTTACCGCTGCCCAGTGACTCTCACCTGGGTTGGCCTGGTATCTGCTTGTTAGGCTTATTGCAAAAGCAACATCAGGCCTTGCACATATCATGGCATACATGATGGATCCGATTGCCGAGGCATACATAATCCTACTCATCCTGCTTCGCTCATCAGATGTCGAAGGACTCTGAGTCTCGCTTAGCCTTATACCATGTGAGAGTGGCAAGAACCCTTTCTTCGCCTCACTCATGTTGAACCGCTTCAACACTTTATCTATGTACGTGCTCTGGCCTAAACCGAGCAACCTCCTCGATCTATCTCTGTAGATCTTAATGCCTAAAATATAGACTGCCTCACCAAGGTCCTTCATCGAAAACTTGCCATTCAATGACTCCCTGACCGAGTTTAGCATCGAAACATCATTTCCGATCAGTAGTATGTCGTCCACATACAAGATCATAAACACTATCGAGCTCCCACTTAACTTCTTGTATAAACAAGCGTCCTCTTCACTTTTGATGAAACCAAGACCAATGACGACCTCATCAAATAGAATGTTCCAGCTCCGAGATGCTTGCCTCAATCCATAAATGGATCTCTTGAGCTTGCATATCTTACTAGTGCTAGTCGGATCGACAAAACCCTTGGGCTGTATCATATATACGTCCTCGGTTAAATTTCCCTGAAGGAAAGCCGTTTTGACATCCATTTGCATATCTCGTAATCGAAATATGCAGCTATAGCCAGTATGATCCTCACCGACTTCAGCATCGCTACCGGCGAGTAAGTCTCGTCGTAGTCAATTCCTTGAACTTGTCCATAACCCTTAGCGACAAGCCGAGCTTTGTGGATCTGAACGTTTCCATCCACATCGGTTTTCTTCTTAAAGACCCATTTGCAACCAATGGCTGTTACGCCAGGCGGCGGATCAACCATGTCCCAGACTTGATTCTCATCCATGGACTTTAACTCGGATCTCATGGCCTCCAGCCATGCCTCGGAATCTGGGCTCACCATCGCTTCTGCATACGTGGCCGGCTCATCGCTTTCTAGCAACAATACATCGCGTACTCTACGCAATCTCTCCGACCTCCGTGGTTCTGGTGTCGCTTCCACTACGGGTTCCCTGACTGACTCTGGTATGATCTCATCACCAGCCGAGCCATCCCCGAGTGGTCCTCGAATTTCTTCGAGTCGGACTGTCCTCCCACTGGCCTCCCGACTGAGAAACTCTTTCTCAAGGAAAACCTCGTTCCGAGCAACAAACACTTTGTTCTCTTCCCGGTTGTAGAAGCTATATCCCAAGGTTTCCCTCGGATATCCCACGAATATGCATTTATCCGACTTGGGTGTAAGCTTGTCTGACATGAGTCGCTTGACAAATGCTTCACAACCCCAAATCTTTAGAAAAGACAAACTAGGACTCTTCCCGGTCCACATCTCATGTGGTGTCTTGTCTACGGATTTTGATGGTACCCTGTTAAGTGTGAAAGCTGCAGTTTCTAGAGCGTATCCCCAGAATGACAAGGGTAAATCTGATTTGCTCATCATGGACCGAACCATGTCCAACAAGGTCCTATTCCTCCGTTCTGACACACCGTTTCTCTGTGGCGTACCCGGAGGTGTGAGCTGAGGTACTATACCTCGGCTTTTTAGATGGTCATCAAACTCCTGGCTCATGTACTCACCTCCATGATCGGATCGCAGAAGCTTTATAGTCTTGCCGAGCTGATTCTCCACCTCGTTCTGAAACTCTTTGAACTTTTCAAAAGTTTCTGACTTGTGCCTCATCAAATAGATATATCCATATCTACTCAAGTCGTCGGTAAAAGTCACGATGTACTGATAGCCACCTCCGGCAGTTGTGCTCATTGGACCACACACATCACTATGTATAAGTTCCAACAGCTCGAACGCCCTCTCACAACTCTTTGCGAATGGATACTTAGTCATCTTGCCGAGCAAGCATGATTCACATGTCTCGAATGACCCGAAGTCGGAAGAAGTTAGGAGCCCATCATCATGAAGCTTTTTCATGCGTTTCAGACTAATGTGTCCAAGCCGGCAATGCCAGAAGTATGTTGGATTTATCTCATTAGGCTTATGCCTCTTGACATTCACGTTATAGACCGGTTCTTGTTCTAGATTCAATATAAATAACCCATCAATAATGGGTGCATAGCCGTGGAACATACCATTCAAAAATATCGAACAACCATTGTCCTTTAAATTGAATTCATAACCTTGACTCATCAAACATGAGGCAGAAATAATGTTCCGACTAAGTGCAGGAATATAATAACAATTATTCAATTCCATAATGAATCTGGAAGGAAGCTGGAGCTGCATCGTGCCGACCTCCAACGCAACAACTCTTGCTTTGTTGCCGACCCTGATGTCAATCTCCCCTTGTGCTACATGCCTACTTCTTACCAGCCCCTGCATCGAATTGCAAATATGAACAACCGATCCGTATCAAATACCCAAGAGCTACTAGGTAGGTCAGCAAGGTAAATGTCTATAACGTATGCAACAAGTGTACCTTTGCCCGAAGAAGCATTTCCGGCCTTCTTGCCATGCTCTGCAAGCCACTTGCTACAGTTCCTCTTCCAGTGACCGGTCTCCTTGCAGTGATAGCAAACAGTCTTCGAGTCCGGTCCAGACTTCGGCGCAACGGCGGGGTTTACCGTCTCCGTGCCCTTTGCCTTAGCCTTTTTCTTGGACCAACTCTTCTTAAACTTAACCAATTTCTGCACCATCAACACTTGATGCGTGCCTTTCTTTATATCATGCTCTGCCACTTTGAGCATCCCATGCAATTCAGTGAGCTTCTTATCCATGCCATGCATATGATAGTTCGATACGAATGTCCCATAGCTGGGCGGAAGAGAACCCAGAACTGCATCTGTAGCCAGCTCATCCAAGAGCGGGAAGCCCAACTGATCCAAAGCTTGCACATATCCGATCATCTTGATCACATGTGGGCTTAGTGGATCACCTTCCTTCAGCTTGCAATCCATCAAGGATCGCCAGACGTTGAACCTTTCGGTCCTAGCCTGTGTCTGAAACATGCTCTTGAGACTCTCGATCATATCATAAGCCTCAACATTTTCGAAATGCTGTTGCAAATCGGGCTCCATACAAGCCAGCATCAGACAGCTGATCTCCGTTGATTCATCAACGAGTTTCTGGTAGGCATTCTTAGCTGTGGCACTAGCATTATCGGCAGGTTCCTCTGGAAGTGGATCCTCCAGAACATGTTCCTTTTTATAATGCTTGAGAACAATTCTCAAATTTCTATACCAGGTGGTAAAGTTTGTTCCATTCAGTTTATCCTTTTCCAGAATTGGTTTCAATGCAAAGTTGGGTTGAGCAGGTGGTGCCATTGATCTACAATAGAAAATATGCAATCACTAAGCAATGTGTTTATGTAGAGTAATTCAAGCCTAAACAGAAATACTCCCACTGAAGTCAGCATCCCTCCGCAAACTCTCAGTGACTCAGGATCCGACTAGCACATGCGACTAGTGAGCTTTAGCATCACTACTAGAAAACATGCCTATCCGGTAAGCAACTCCTTGCTAATTGTATCTCTATACGACTCCTATCGGTCGGGCAGGTATCTTGTACCCCGGCACCCAACCTTCTTTGCCACAAGGCCCAAAACCGTTTTGATAGCCTTGTCAAGTTAACCTGAGGCAGTGCATGTCCGTGTCCGACACGAACCCTTCAGTTCAAGGACATCCAGCAGCACCTCAATTTTATGAGCCCACTACTAGACGTATTTGACGTGCGAAGGTGCAACATCGGGGATGGCAATTCGCTTGATATTCATGAGGGATCTTTCTACCATTCTAACATGCATAGAAAACAGGAAGCATAACAATCACAAATAAACATATATTGTGAAATAGTATGGCTCCTTCATGGACATTCTTCCAGGTCGGCTCTGACTCCGATGACCATCTAGGAACTCCATCTTGTTTGTCACGCCCGGATGCCAAGCCACCAATCTGATCTCTATTATCCAACTACTACAACTAGTAATGAATTTACATAGAGTCACAAGTCGACACGCATGTCGTTGTTCAATATAATGACAACACTTTGGCTCCTGCCGGCTGACAAACATGACGCGCAGGCCATGTATAAATTACACACATGCATCACAAACACATGAGCCATACTATTTCACATCAAACCTACAAAACAAAGTTATGCACTGAATCGCATTCTACCGGTTTGTGTGTCGGGTAGTGCGGGCAGCGCCCGGCGTTTTCGGAAATCACAGATCACATCTGAACTCCGATCACGCCGAATTCTCCAATCTGATCGATCTCATCGATCATCGCAAATTCGATTCAGATTTACGTTTCACTGTTAGCCCTGATGGCGGATGACCGACCGGTAGGGGTAGATCGTGTCACGACCTCATCGATCCCGATTGACAGAAAGCATCGCCTCAACGATCCCCATGTGCAGTTGATCTCATCAACCATGCACACAGCCGATCTCATCAATGACAACAGATCTCATCTGCCACCTCCACATATCAAATATGGATACGATCTGAATCCAAATCCTATAGCAGAGGCTCTGATACCACTGTTGGGTTCTATCGTAGGGTGCGTCGACTGCAAGTTAAAATTTTCCTACACGCAGAACAACATGAACATGCTACGGGAGATGGATCATAGTTCGTTACCACTAAACGCGCAGTGCCGTGCAGCGGAAGAAGAATTGGGGCAGCGTGTCCGCGTTGATCGTCTCCTCCTCGTCCGATCTCCCTCGAACAGCCAGTCGTCAGATCCCACGTACAAGTTCGACGGAGCGGCGCAAGTGCACCGCCTCTAACGGTATCCGTGCGTGCAGGAGGAACGTCGTGCGGCGGACTACTAGGTCCGATCACACAACCGGCGGCGAGTGGAGGTGTCTATTCGCAACACATGGAAACCCTAGTGAAAGCGCCAAAGCCATCCACCGCATGAGTGTGTGGCACCCCACTTTATATAGGCTTCCGTCGCGGGCTCAACACTTGGGCCTCGCACGGACCCTAAAGCCCATAAGTCTACTCGGCCACAATCCGAATACAACTCGGATCACATCCGACCAGTGTCCTCAGATCCGACCTCGTAGGTTCCTTCCCTTAAGCGCGCGACCCCTTAGGTTCAAGTCGGCTTGGTCACAGTTCGAATCACCTCGGACCAGCATGGTTGGTAGCGGCCTCTAGCAAGGCGTGCCGACCACCAAGCAGACTATGAAGCTGGTTAGGCGAACCTGTACAACATACTTCTGTTCCCTTTGCCACACGATATATGTTGTCGGGCTTAAGGCAAGTCTGTCATCCTTGTGGTAGCCCGACCTCTTTCTCGTTCCAGTGATGCCGACCACTATCCGGATTATCTCATAATCCTTGTCGCATGGCCATGCTTATCCTGGTCGGATCACACGAGGGGCCCAGAGTATATCTCTCCTGATCGGAGGGGCAAATCCCATCTTGCTCGACGATGTCTCGCAGCATGGAACTGGACAAACCCGAAACCTACCTTTGTAACTACCCAGTTACGGAGTAGCACTTGGTCGGCCCAAAGCAAGTCTGTCACCATCCCGAGTACATGCGTCAGCTCAGGTCTTAGGACATAGAACGTATGTTGCACTAGAGACTCATAGATGACATATCACTGCGTCTCATAGTTGGGTCTGTCCGACTCAGACCTTATCTCGACTCGGATTCGACTACATCGAATCCGACCAGACCTTTCCAAGTCCATATTATCCGGTTAGCATCCAATGCTCCATGGCTAGTGAGACCGAGCCATCGACCGTGTCATATGCTAGTCTAGTCGGCTGCGCATCGACACAACCCTTTCGACTAGGGACCTTTTAGAATAGTCATCATACAATGCATAGTCCCACAAACAAGTCACGTACTTGCTGATACACATCATTGATAATGTCCAAGGACTATCTTTATTCATAAACACATAGGAAATATCATCATACATGATTGCCTCTAGGGCATATCTCCAACAATAGGAGCATACCACATCACCTTCGCAGGAACCCTCTTCCTGGGGGGCTCGCCGTCAACATCACCAGGGTCATCTCGTCTGATCTTATACTACAATGCACCGCATACCGGGCATGCGTTCAAATCCTCATACGCTCCGCGGGAGAGGATGCAGTCATTAGGGCATGCATGTATCTTCTGCACCTCCAATCCTAGAGGGGATACGACCTTCTTTGCTGCGTACGTACTGTCGGGCAATTCGTTATCCTTTGGAAGCTTCTTCTTCAATATTTTTAGTAGCTTCTCAAATCCTTTGTCAGGCACAGCATTCTCTGCTTCCACTGCAGCAATTCCAGTACGGTACCGAGCTTTGTGTTGCCATCTTTGCAATTGGGGTACAACCGTTTTTTGTGATCATCTAACATGCGATCGAACTTCAGCTTCTCCTTTTCACTTTCGCACTATGTCCTTGCATCAACAATGACCCGGAAGAGATCATCATCGGGCACCATATCGTCTGGTTCCTCTTGGTCTTCAGCAGCTTCCCCCATTGCAGCATCACCGTATTCCGGGGGCACATAGTTGTCATCACCCTCTTCTTCTTTGCTGTCTTCCATCATAACCCCTATTTCTCTGTGCCTCGTCCAAACATTATAGTGTGGCATGAAACCCTTATAACCCAGGTGGGTGCGAAGGATTTTCCGGTCAGACTAAGACTTCGTATTCCCACATATAGGGCATGGACAGCACATAAAACCATTCTGCTTGTTTGCCTCAGCCACTTCGAGAAAATTATGCACGCCCTTAACGTACTCGGAGGTGTGTCTGTCACCGTACATCCATTGCCGGTTCATCTGCATGCATTACATATAATTATGTGTGTCAAAAACCATTACAGATTCACATGGATAGATAAGTGACCAAATTAATAGAAGTTCATCATCACATTAAAACCAAATTACATACATAGTTCTCATTGAACAACATATAGCTCTCCAGAGCATCTAATTAAACCATACATTGAAACTATGTAAAACCTTTCAATGCAACAACAAATGCGATCATAATCACAACCAAGGTAACAATTGATCCAACGACATAATGATACCAGCATCGGTATGAATGACATATTTTCTAATCTTTCCAATCTTCAACCGCATTGCGTCCATCTTGATCTTGTGATCATCGACGACATCCGCAACATGCAACTCCAATATCGTCTTCTCCTCCTCAATTTTTTATTTTTTTCCTTCAAATAATTGTTTTCTTCTTCAACTAAATTTAACCTCTCGACAATAGGGTCGGTTGGAATTTCTGGTTCAACTACCTCCTAGATAAATAAAATCTATGTCAACTTGATGGGCATAATTGTCATAAACAATAAATGAACCAAATAGTTATAAAAGATAATATATACCACATCCGAATCATAGCCAGGACGAGGGCCGACGGGGGCGGATACCAAAACCATCGCACTATATAATAACAAGCAATAATAAAAGTAAGAAAATTAGACAAGTATCTATTTAAAGTAAGAATTTTTTTTCTTTCAGAAGAAGATAAGAACAAGAGGCTCACCACGGTGGTGTCGGCGACGAGATCGGCGCGGGCGATCGATGGCGGTGAAGACGGGGACGGGACGTGACGGACCGCTAAACCTAGACAAATCTCGGGGAAAATGGAGCTTGGAGGTCGAGCTTCGAGAGGAGAAAGCTTAACTAGTGTGGCTCGAGCATTTCATCGAACACCTCATGTGCATAGGAGATGAGCTAGAGCACCACAAAGCTCTCCCCTCGCCGGCCAGAAAAAACAGAGCACTGTGGAGTGCTCTACTCGCGGGCGAGGGGTATATATAGGCAACTCATTGGTCCCGATTCGTGGCTGGAACCAGGACTAAAGGCCCCCATTCTGTCCCGGTTCTAGGAACGAACCGGGACCAATGGCTGTGGGCCAGGAGCGAGGGCCATTGGTCCCGGTTCGTGCCTAGAACGGGGACAAATGGGTCCACACGAACTGGGACAAATGCCTCCCGAGGCCCGGCAGGCCCCGTGGGCGCACGAACCGGGACGTATGCCCCAATGGGTCCTAGTTCGTGACAGAACCAGGAGTAATGGGTTGGCCAGGCCCCAGCCAAAGCCCTGTTTTCTACTAGTGATACATGGTTACAGTGTCATGCCCACTTCAATTCCACATGACAAAAATTGTATGAGAGATCGTTTGAGTGCTCCTCAATAAAAATAAGAATATTGTTTTCAAGAGATTTAAGTAGACAACACATATAGCACAAAGCAATCCTTACAAAAATTCCTATGGGCCACTCCTACAAATCAAGCAACCCAAGTATGGAAATATCCTTTTTTAGAAAAGGAGGATTACCCCGGCCTCTGCATCAGAGTGATGCATGCAGCCCCTTTATTAAGAAAATTGACCGAAAAGTCCGTGTTCCAGAATAAGCTCGCTCAGAGCTGAAGAAAAATAAAAAAGGTATAATGTGCCACAGCCAGCAAAAATAGAACGAGGTGACTAAACACCTATCCTATTACTGGACCGACATCCAAACCCGTTGTAGATATCCCAAGCTACCATCTCCCATCGGGAAGACCTAGTAACCAAAGGCTCCCTGGCTTCCACATGAGTGCATAATGACCACATACGGATACAAGCAGTGGCCCTGTATATGACCTGCAAAAAAATTAAACAAGTTTGTCTGTTAAAAATCATGTCATTTCTATAGTTCCATATAGCCCAAAGTAATGCACATACGCCTATCCAAATATGTCTTGCAATATTTGTCTCTATTCCATTTAGCCACGTCTCAAGTAACGTGGGAATACTATTTTGAGGGGTGATATTAAAGGCTATATGAACTGAGTGCCATAATAGTTTGGCCAGCGGACAATCGAAAAAGAGGTGTTTGATTGTTTCATCGTAATCACAGAAGCCACATCATTGACTACCCTCCCAATTACGCTTTTCCAAGTTATCCTCAGTCAGAACCGCCTCCTTGTGAACAAACCACATTAAGACTTTGATTCTTAACAGGACTTTCCTCTTCCAAATATGTATCAGTTTCGGAATCGGACCACAATTAGGTCCAAATACATAGATTTCACTGAGAAAATATCATTATAGTTAATTTCCAGTTAATACTATCAGGATCATCAGAGAGGTTCACATCCATCAACCTTCTGACCAGATGCAGCCATGCTTCCCATCGGCCTCCTATGAAAGATCCCCGGAATTGAATATTTAGAGGGTTGGACTGTAACACTGTAGCAACGTAACCCTCCTTACATTGTACAATGTTATAGAGAGATGGATATTGTGTGGCTAAAGGCGTCTCCCCTAACCACGTATCCACCCAGAATCTCGTCGAATTACCCTTTCCAATGATGAATTTAGTTATATGGAAGAAAGCTGCTTTCGTTCTAGTCAAACCCCTCCAAAAAGGTGAATCATTGGGTCTAATGGTAACCCGGGCCAAGGACTTAGATTGTAAGTACTTATTACGTAAAATTTGTACCCACGTGCCTTCGGTCTCCACAGAAAGTCCGTACAGCCATTTACTGAGTAGTCATCTGAAGGAAATATGCCCTAGAGGCAATAATAAAGTAGTTATTTTATATTTCATTATTCATGATAAAGGTTTATTATTCATGCTAGAATTGTATTGATCGGAAACTTAAATACATGTGCAAATACATAAACAAATATTGTGCCCCTAGTAATCCTCTACTAGACTAGCTCGTTGATCAAAGATGGTTAAGGATTCCTAACCATAGACATGTGTTGTCACTTGATAACGGGATCACGTCATTAGGAGAATGATGTGACGGACAAGACCCATCCGTTAGCTTAGCATATGATTGTTCTGTTTATTGTTATTGCTTTCTTAATGTCAAATACATGTTCCTTTGACTATGAGATTATGCAACTCCCGGATACCGGAGGAATACCTTGTGTGCTATCAAACGTCACAACGTAACTGGGTGATCATAAAGATACTCTACAGTTATCTCCGAAGGTGTTTGTTGAGTTGGCATAGATCGAGATTAGGATTTGTCACTCCGAGCATAGGAGAGGTATCTCTGGGCCCTCTCCGTAATACACATCATAAGAAGCCTTGCAAGCATAGTGACTAAGGAGTTAGTTGAAAGATGATGTATTACAGAAAGAGTAACAAGACTTGCCAGTAACGAGATTGAACTAGGTATGAAGACACCGACGATCGAATCTTGGGCAAGTAACATACCGATGCACAAAGGGAATTACGTATGTTGTCATAAGGTTCGACCGATAAAGATCTTCGTAGAATATGTAGGAACCAATATTGACATCCAAGTTCCGCTATTTGTTATTGACTGGAGAGGTGTCTTAGTCATGTCTACATAGTTCTCGAACCCGTAGGGTCATCACGCTTAACGTTCGTTGACGATATAGTGTTATATGAGTTATATGATTTGGTGACCGAATGTTGTTCAGAGTCCCGGATGAGGTCACGGACATGACGAGGAGATCCAGAATGGTCCAGAGGTAGAGATTGATGTATAGGACTATGATATTTGGACACTGGAAGATCTTCGGGATGCACCGGGTAAAAAACGGGTCACCGAAGGGGTTCCGGGCACCCTCGGGAGGTTAATGGGCCATATGGGCCAAAGGGTGGAGCACATCAACCCACAAGGGGCTGGTGCACCCCTCCTAGGCCGCAACCTTTGGGGAGAGAAGGAAAGGGGGGAGTCGACCTCCCCCTTCCTTTCCTCTCCCCCCTTTCCTTCCCCCCTCAGGCAAATATTGTAAGGGGGACACCACTTGGGAAAGACCCCA